>NC_072419.2:4306739-4612934 GCF_028858775.2 Pan troglodytes | reverse complement strand
TATTTCCATGTTTCTACAGATGACTGTGAAGATATTTCCATGTTTGTACAGATGGCAGTGTAGATATTTCCATGTTTATAGATATAGAAGTGTAGATATTTTCATGTTTATACGTACTGCGTTGGAGATTTGTCCATGTTTATACAGATAGCAATGGAGATATCTCCACGTTAATACACATAGCGGTGTAGATATTTCCATGTTTATACAGATAGCGTTGTAGATATTTCCATGTTTATACAGATGGCTGTGCCGATATTTCCATGTTTATACAGAGTTCTCTGTAGATATTTCCATGTTTATATAGATGACAGTGCAGATATTTCCAGGTTTATACAGATGGCTGTGTAGATATTTCCATGTTTATACAGATGGCTGTGTAGATATTTCCATGTTTATACAGATGACTTTGTAGGTATTTCCATGTTTATACAGATGGCGGTGTAGATATTTCCATGTTTATAGAGATAGCTGTGTAGATATTTTCATGTTTACACAGATAGCGGTTTAGATATTTCCATGTTTATACAGATCGCAGTGTAGATATTCCAACTTTTATAGAGATAGCGGTTTAGATAGTTCATATTTATACAGAGAGCGGTGTAGATATTTCCATGTTTATACAGATTGCGGTTTAGATATTTCCATGTTTATACAGAACGCGGTGTAGATATTTCCATGTTTATACAGATCGCGGTGTAGATATTTCCATGTTTATACCGATAGCGGTGTAGATATTTCCATGTTTATACACATGACGGTGTAGATATTTCCATGTTTATAGAGATGGCGGTGTAGATATTTCCATGTTTATAGAGATAGCGGTGTAGATATATCCATGTTCATAGAGATAGCAGTGAGGATATTTCCATGTTTATACAGATAGCAGTGTAGATATTTCCACTTTTATAGAAATAGCGGTTTAGATATTTCATATTTATACAGAGAGCGGTGTAGATATTTCCATGTTTATACAGATTGCGGTGTAGATATTTCCATGTTTATACAGATAGCGGTGTAGATATTTCCACGTTTATACAGATGGCGGTGTAGATATTTCCATCTTTCTACAAATGGCAGTGTAGATATTTCCATGTTTATAGAGACGGCAGTGTAGTTATTTCCATGTTTATGTAGATGGCAGTGAAGATATTTTCTTGTTTATTTAGATGGCGTTGTAGATACCTCCATGTTTAAAGAGATGGCGGTGTGTATATTTCCATGTTGATGGAGATAGCGGTGTAGATATTTCCATGTTTATAGAGATAGCGGTGTAGTTATTTCCATGTTTATAGAGATAACGGTGTAGATATTTCCATGTTTCTACAGATGACTGTGTAGATATTTCCATGTTTGTACAGATGGCAGTGTAGATATTTCCATGTTTATAGAGATAGAAGTGTAGATATTTTCATGTTTATACATACTGCGGTGGAGATTTGTCCATGTTTATACAGATAGCAATGGAGATATTTCCACGTTAATACACATAGCGGTGTAGATATTTCCATGTTTATACAGATAGCGTTGTAGATATTTCCATGTTTATACAGATGGCTGTGCCGTTATTTCCATGTTTATACAGAGTTCTCTGTAGATATTTCCATGTTTATATAGATGGCAGTGCAGATATTTCCAGGTTTATAGAGATGGCTGTGTAGATATTTCCATGTTTATACAGATGGCTGTGTAGATATTTCCATGTTTATACAGATGACTTTGTAGGTATTTCCATGTTTATACAGATGGCGGTGTAGATATTTCCATGTTTATAGAGATAGCTGTGTAGATATTTTCATGTTTACACAGATAGCGGTTTAGATATTTCCATGTTTATACAGATCGCGGTGTAGATATTTCCATGTTTATACAGATCGCGGTGTAGATATTTCCATGTTGATACAGATAGCGGTGTAGATATTTCCATGGTTATACAGATAACGTTGTAGATATTTCCATGTTTATAGAGATGGCGGTGTAGATATTTCCATGTTTATAGAGATAGCGGTGTAGATATATCAATGTTCATAGAGACAGCAGTGAGGATATTTCCATGTTTATACAGATAGCAGTGTAGATATTTCCACTTTTATAGAGATAGCGGTTTAGATAGTTCATATTTATACAGAGAGCGGTGTAGATATTTCCACGTTTATACAGATTGCGGTGTAGATATTTCCATGTTTATACAGATAGCGGTGTAGATATTTCCATGTTTATACCGATAGCGGTGTAGATAGTTCCATGTTTATACAGATGACGGTGTAGATAGTTCCGTGTTTATACAGATGACGGTGTAGATATTTCCATGTTTATAGAGATGGCGGTGTAGATATTTCCATGTTTATAGAGATAGCGGTGTAGATCTATCAATGTTCATAGAGATAGCAGTGAGGATATTTCCATGTTTATACAGATAGCAGTGTAGATATTTCCACTTTTATAGAGATAGCGGTTTAGTTATTTCATATTTATACAGAGAGCGGTGTAGATATTTCCATGTTTATACAGATTGCGGTGTAGATATTTCCATGTTTATACAGATAGCGGTGTAGATATTTCCACGTTTATACAGATGGCGGTGTAGATATTTCCATCTTTCTACAAATGGCAGTGTAGATATTTCCATGTTTATAGAGACGGCGGTGTAGATATTTCCATGTTTATGTAGATGGCAGTGTAGATATTCTCTTGTTTATGTAGATGGCGTTGTAGATACCTCCATGTTTAAAGAGATGGCGGTGTGTATATTTCCATGTTGATGGAGATAGCGGTGTAGATATTTCCATGTTTATAGAGATAGCGGTGTATTTATTTCCATGTTTATAGAGATAGCGGTGTAGATATATCCATGTTTCTACAGATGGCTGTGTAGATATTTCCATGTTTATACAGATGGCTGTGTAGATATTTCCATGTTTATACAGATGACTTTGTAGGTATTTCCATGTTTATACAGATGGCGGTGTAGATATTTCCATGTTTATAGAGATAGCTGGGTAGATATTTCCATGTTTACACAGATAGCAGTTTAGATAATTCCATGTTTATACAGATCACGGTGTAGATATTTCCATGTTTATACAGATCGCGGTGTAGATATTTCCATGTTTATACAGATAGCGGTGTAGATATTTCCATGTTAATACAGATGACGGTGTAGATATTTCCATGTTTATAGAGATGGCGGTGTAGATATTTCCATGTTTATAGAGATAGCGGTGTAGATATATCAACGTTCATAGAGATAGCAGTGAGGATATTTCCATGTTTATACTGAAAGCAGTGTAGATATTTCCAATTTATAGAGATAGCGGTTTAGATATTTCATATTTATACAGAGAGCGGTGTAGATATTTCCATGTTTATACAGATGGCGGTGTAGATATTTCCATGTTTATACAGATAGCGGTGTAGCTATTTCCACGTTTATACAGATGGCGGTGTAGTTATTTCCGTCTTTCTACAAATGGCAGTGTAGGTATTTCCATGTTTATAGAGATGGCGGTGTAGATATTTCCATGTTTATATAGATGGCAGTGTAGATATTTACTTGTTTATGTAGATGGCGTTGTAGATACCTCCATGTTTAAAGAGATGGCGGTGTGTATATTTCCATGTTGATGGAGATAGCGGTGTAGATATTTCCATGTTTATAGAGATAGCGGTTTAGTTATTTCCATGTTTATAGAGATAGCGGTGTAGATGTCTCCGTGTTTCTACAGATGACTGTGTAGATATTTCCATGTTTGTACAGATGGCATTGTAGATATTTCCATGTTTATAGAGATAGAAGTGTAGATATTTTCATGTTTATACATATTGCGGTGGATATTTGTCCATGTTTATACAGATAGCAATGGAGATATTTCCACGTTAATACACATAGCGGTGTAGATATTTCCATGTTTATACAGATAGCGTTGTAGATATTTCCATGTTTATACAGATGGCTGTGCCGATATTTCCATGTTTATACAGAGTTCTCTGTAGATATTTCCATGTTTATATAGATGACAGTGCAGATATTTCCAGGTTTATACAGATGGCTGTGTAGATATTTCCATGTTTATACAGATGGCTGTGTAGATATTTCCATGTTTATACAGATGACTTTGTAGGTATTTCCATGTTTATACAGATGGCGGTGTAGATATTTCCATGTTTATGGAGATAGCTGTGTAGATATTTCCATGTTTACACAGATAGCGGTTTAGATATTTCCATGTTTATACAGATCGCGGTGTAGATATTTCCATGTTTATACAGATCGCGGTGTAGATATTTCCATGTTTATACCGATAGCGGTGTAGATATTTCCATGTTTATACAGATGACGGTGTAGATATTTCCATGTTTACAGAGATGGGGGTGTAGATATTTCCATGTTTATAGAGATAGCGGTGTAGATATATCAATGTTCATAGAGATAGCAGTGAGGATATTTCCATGTTTATACAGATAGCAGTGTAGATATTTCCACTTTTATAGAGATAGCGGTTTAGATATTTCATATTTATACAGAGAGCGGTGTAGATATTTCCATGTTTATACAGATTGCGGTGTAGATATTTCCATGTTTATACAGATAGCGGTGTAGATATTTCCACGTTTATACAGATGGCGGTGTAGATATTTCCATCTTTCTACAAATGGCAGTGTAGATATTTCCATGTTTATAGAGATTGCGGTGTAGATATTTCCATGTTTATATAGATGGCAGTGTAGATATTTTCTTGTTTATGTAGATGGCGTTGTAGATACCTCCATGTTTAAAGAGATGGCGGTGTGTATATTTCCATGTTGATGGAGATAGCGGTGTAGATATTTCCATGTTTATAGAGATAGCGGTGTAGTTATTTCCATGTTTATAGAGATAGCGGTGTAGATATTTCCATGTTTCTACAGATGACTGTGTAGATATTTCCATGTTTGTACAGATGGCAGTGTAGATATTTCCATGTTTATAGAGATAGAAGTGTAGATATTTTCATGTTTATACATATTGCGGTGGAGATTTGTCCATGTTTATACAGATAGCAATGGAGATATTTCCACGTTAATACACATAGCGGCGTAGATATTTCCATGTTTATACAGATAGCGTTGTAGATATTTCCATGTTTATACAGATGACTGTGCCGATATTTCCATGTTTATACAGAGTTCTCTGTAGATATTTCCATGTTTATATAGATGACAGTGCAGATATTTCCAGGTTTACACAGATGGCTGTGTAGATATTTCCATGTTTATACAGATGGCTGTGTAGATATTTCCATGTTTATACAGATGATTTTGTAGGTATTTCCATGTTTATACAGGTGGCGGTGTAGATATTTCCATGTTTATAGAGATAGATGTGTAGATATTTCCAT
Organism: Pan troglodytes; assembly: GCF_028858775.2. Taxonomy (NCBI): domain Eukaryota; kingdom Metazoa; phylum Chordata; class Mammalia; order Primates; family Hominidae; genus Pan; species Pan troglodytes. Next base: position 4,607,556 of record NC_072419.2, on the reverse strand, counting down.
GTTTACACAGATAGCGGTTTAGATATTTCCATGTTTATACAGATCGCGGTGTAGATATTTCCATGTTTATACAGATCGCGGTGTAGATATTTCCATGTTTATACCGATAGCGGTGTAGATATTTCCATGTTTATACAGATGACGGTGTAGATATTTCCATGTTTATAGAGATGGCGGTGTAGATATTTCCATGTTTATAGAGATAGCGGTGTAGATATATCAATGTTCATAGAGATAGCAGTGAGTATATTTCCATGTTTATACAGATAGCAGTGTAGCTATTTCCACTTTTATAGAGATAGCGGTTTAGATATTTCATATTTATACAGAGAGCGGTGTAGATAATTCCATGTTTATACAGATTGCGGTGTAGATATTTCCATGTTTATACAGATAGCGGTGTAGATATTTCCACGTTTATACAGATGGCGGTGTAGATATTTCCATGTTTCTACAAATGGCAGTGTAGATATTTCCATGTTTATAGAGATGGCGGTGTAGATATTTCCATGTTTATATAGATGGCAGTGTAGATATTTTCTTGTTTATGTAGATGGCGTTGTAGATACCTCCATGTTTAAAGAGATGGCGGTGTGTATATTTCCATGTTGATGGAGATAGCTGTGTAGATATTTCCATGTTTATAGAGATAGCAGTGTAGTTATTTCCATGTTTATAGAGATAGCGTTGTAGATATTTCCATGTTTCTACAGATGACTGTGTAGATATTTCCATGTTTCTACAGATGGCAGTGTAGATATTTCCATGTTTATAAAGATAGAAGTGTAGATAATTTCATGTTTATACATATTGCGGTGGAGATTTGTCCATGTTTATACAGATAGCAATGGAGATATTTCCACGTTGATACACATAGCGGTGTAGATATTTCCATGTTTATACAGATAGCGTTGTAGATATTTCCATGTTTATACAGATGGCTGTGCCGATATTTCCATGTTTATACAGAGTTCTCTGTAGATATTTCCATGTTTATATAGATGACAGTGCAGATGTTTCCAGGTTTATAGAGATGGGTGTGTAGATATTTCCATGTTTATACAGACGGCTGTGTAGATATTTCCATGTTTTTACAGATGACTTTGTAGGTATTTCCATGTTTATACAGATGGCGGTGTAGATATTTCCATGTTTATAGAGATAGCTGTGTAGATATTTCCATGTTTACACAGATAGCGGTTTAGATATTTCCATGTTTATACAGATCGCGGTGAAGATATTTCCATGTTTATACAGATAGCGGTGTAGATATTTCCATGTTTATACACATGACGGTGTAGATATTTAAATGTTTATAGACATGGCGGTGTAGATATTTCCATGTTTATAGAGATAGCGTTGTAGATATATCAATGTGCATAGAGATAGCAGTGAGGATATTTCCATGTTTATACAGATAGCAGTGTAGATATTTCCACTTTTATAGAGATAGCGGTTTAGATATTTCATATTTATACAGAGAGCGGTGTAGATATTTCCATGTTTATACAGATTGCGGTGTAGATATTTCCATGTTTATACAGATAGCGGTGTAGATATTTCCACGTTTATACAGATGGCGGTGTAGATATTTCCATCTTTCTACAAATGGCAGTGTAGATATTTCCATGTTTATAGAGATGGCGGTGTAGATATTTCCATGTTTATATAGATGGCACTGTAGATATTTTCTTGTTTATGTAGATGGCGTTGTAGATACCTGCATGTTTAAAGAGATGGCGGTGTGTATATTTCCATGTTGATGGAGATAGCGGTGTAGATATTTCCATGTTTATAGAGATAGCGGTGTAGTTATTTCCATGTTTATAGAGATAGCGGTGTAGATATTTCCATGTTTCTACAGATGACTGTGTAGATATTTCCATGTTTGTACAGATGGCAGTGTAGATATTTCCATGTTTATAGAGATAGAAGTGTAGATATTTTCATGTTTATACATATTGCAGTGGAGATTTGTCCATGTTTATACAGATAGCAATGGAGATATTTCCACGTTAATACACATAGCGGCGTAGATATTTCCATGTTTATACAGATAGCGTTGTAGATATTTCCATGTTTATACAGATGACTGTGCCGATATTTCCATGTTTATACAGAGTTCTCTGTAGATATTTCCATGTTTATATAGATGACAGTGCAGATATTTCCAGGTTTATACAGATGGCTGTGTAGATATTTCCATGTTTATACAGATGGCTGTGTAGATATTTCCATGTTTATAAAGATGACTTTGTAGGTATTTCCATGTTTATACAGGTTTCGGTGTAGATATTTCCATGTTTATAGAGATAGCTGTGTAGATATTTCCATGTTTACACAGATAGCGGTTTAGATATTTCCATGTTTATACAGATCGCGGTGTAGATATTTCCATGTTTATACAGATCGCGGTGTAGATATTTCCATGTTTATACCGATAGCGGTGTAGATATTTCCATGTTTATACAGATGACCGTGTAGATATTTCCATGTTTATAGAGATGGCGGTGTAGATATTTCCATGTTTATAGAGATAGCGGTGTAGTTATATCAATGTTCATAGAGATAGCAGTGAGGATATTTCCATGTTTATACAGATTGCGGTGTAGATATTTCCATGTTTATACAGATAGCGGTGTAGATATTTCCACGTTTATACAGATGGCGGTGTAGATATTTCAATCTTTCTACAAATGGCAGTGTAAATATTTCCATGTTTATAGAGATGGCGGTGTAGATATTTCCATGTTTATATAGATGGCAGTGTAGATATTTTCTTGTTTATGTAGATGGCGTTGTAGATACCTCCATGTTTAAAGAGATGGCGGTGTGTATATTTCCATGTTGATGGAGATAGCGGTGTAGATATTTCCATGTTTATAGAGATAGCGGTGTAGTTATTTCCATGTTTATAGAGATAGCGTTGTAGATATTTCCATGTTTCTACAGATGACTGTGTAGATATTTCCATGTTTGTACAGATGGCAGTGTAGATATTTCCATGTTTATAAAGATAGAAGTGTAGATAATTTCATGTTTATACATATTGCGGTGGTGATTTGTCCATGTTTATACAGATAGCAATGGAGATATTTCCACGTTGATACACATAGCGGTGCAGATATTTCCATGTTAATACAGATAGCGTTGTAGATATTTCCATGTTTATACAGATGGCTGTGCCGATATTTCCATGTTTATACAGAGTTCTCTGTAGATATTTCCATGTTTATATAGATGACAGTGCAGATATTTCCAGGTTTATACAGATGGCTGTGTAGATATTTCCATGTTTATACAGACGGCTGTGTAGATATTTCCATGTTTATACAGATGACTTTGTAGGTATTTCCATGTTTATACAGATGGCGGTGTAGATATTTCCATGTTTATAGAGATAGCTGTGTAGATATTTCCATGTTTACACAGATAGCGGTTTAGATATTTCCATGTTTATACAGATCGCGGTGTAGATATTTCCATGTTTATACAGATCGCGGTGTAGATATTTCCATGTTTATACCGATAGCGGTGTAGATATTTCCATGTTTATACAGATGACGGTGTAGATATTTCCAGGTTTATAGAGATGGCAGTGTAGATATTTCCATGTTTATAGAGATAGCGGTGTAGATATATCAATGTTCATAGAGATAGCAGTGAGTATATTTCCATGTTTATACAGATAGCAGTGTAGATATTTCCACTTTTATAGAGATAGCGGTTTAGATATTTCATATTTATACAGAGAGCGGTGTAGATATTTCCATGTTTATACAGATTGCGGTGTAGATATTTCCATGTTTATACAGATAGCGGTGTAGATATTTCCACGTTTATACAGATGGCGGTGTAGATATTTCCATCTTTCTACAAATGGCAGTGTAGATATATCCATGTTTATGGAGACGGCGGTGTAGTTATTTCCATGTTTATATAGATGGCAGTGTAGATATTTTCTTGTTTATGTAGATGGCGTTGTAGATACCTCCATGTTTAAAGAGATGGCGGTGTGTATATTTCCATGTTGATGGAGATAGCGGTGTAGATATTTCCATGTTTATAGAGATAGCGGTGTATATATTTCCATGTTTATAGAGATAGCGGTGTAGATATATCCATGTTTCTACAGATGGCTGTGTAGATATTTCCATGTTTATACAGATGGCTGTGTAGATATTTCCATGTTTATACAGATGACTTTGTAGGTATTTCCATGTTTATACAGATGGCGGTGTAGATATTTCCATGTTTATAGAGATAGCTGGGTAGATATTTCCATGTTTACACAGACAGCGGTTTAGATAGTTCCATGTTTATACAGATCACGGTGTAGATATTTCCATGTTTATACAGATCGCGGTGTAGATATTTCCATGTTTATACAGATAGCGGTGTAGATATTTCCATGTTAATACAGATGACGGTGTAGATATTTCCATGTTTATAGAGATGGCGGTGTAGATATTTCCATGTTTATAGAGATAGCGGTGTAGATATATCAACGTTCATAGAGATAGCAGTGAGGATATTTCCATGTTTATACTGAAAGCAGTGTAGATATTTCCACTTTTATAGAGATCGCGGTTTAGATATTTCATATTTATACAGAGAGCGGTGTAGATATTTCCATGTTTATACAGATTGCGGTGTAGATATTTCCATGATTATACAGATAACGGTGTAGATATTTCCACGTTTATACAGATGGCGGTGTACATATTTCCATCTTTCTACAAATGGCAGTGTAGATATTTCCATGTTTACAGAGATGGCGGTGTAGATATTTCCATGTTTATATAGATGGCAGTGTAGATATTTTCTTGTTTATTTAGATGGCGTTGTAGATACCTCCATGTTTAAAGAGATGGCGGTGTGTATATTTCCATGTTGATGGAGATAGCGGTGTACATATTGCCATGTTTATAGAGATAGCGGTGTAGTTATTTCCCTGTTTATAGAGATAGGGGTGTACATATTTCCATGTTTCTACAGATGACTGTGTAGATATTTCCATGTTTGTACAGATGGCAGTGTAGATATTTCCATGTTTATAGAGATAGAAGTGTAGATATTTTCATGTTTATACATATTGCGGTGGAGATTTGTCCATGTTTATACAGATAGCAATGGAGATATTTCCACGTTAATACACATAGCGGTGTAGATATTTCCATGTTTATACAGATAGCGTTGTAGATATTTCCATGTTTATACAGATGGCTGTGCCGATATTTCCATGTTTATACAGAGTTCTCTGTAGATATATCCATGTTTATATAGATGACAGTGCAGATATTTCCAGGTTTATACAGATGGCTGTGTAGATATTTCCATGTTTATACAGATGACTTTGTAGGTATTTTCAGGTTTATACAGATGGCGGTTTAGATATTTCCATGTTTATAGAGATAGCTGTGTAGATATTTCCATGTTTACACAGATAGCGTTTTAGATATTTCCATGTATATACAGATCGCGGTGTAGATATTTCCATGTTTATACAGATCGTGGTGTAGATATTTCCATGTTTATACAGATGACGGTGTAGATATTTGCATGTTTATAGAGATGGCGGTGTAGATATTTCCATGTTTATAGAGATAGCGGTGTAGATCTATCAATGTTCATAGAGATAGCAGTGAGGATATTTCCATGTTTATACAGATAGCAGTGTAGATATTTCCACTTTTATAGAGATAGCGGTTTAGATATTTCATATGTATACAGAGAGCGGTGTAGATATTTCCATGTTTATACAGATTGCGGTGTAGATATTTCCATGTTTGTACAGATAGCGGTGTAGGTATTTCCACGTTTATACAGATTGCGGTGTAGATATTTCCATCTTTCTACAAATGGCAGTGTAGATATTTCCATGTTTATAGAGATGGCGGTGTAGATATTTCCATGTTTATATAGATGGCAGTGTAGATATTTTCTTGTTTATGTAGATGGCGTTGTAGATACCTCCATGTTTAAAGAGATGGCGGTGTGTATATTTCCATGTTGATGGAGATAGCGGTGTAGATATTTCTATGTTTATAGAGATAGCGGTGTAGTTATTTCCATGTTTATAGAGATAGCGGTGTAGATATTTCCATGTTTCTACAGATGACTGTGTAGATATTTCCATGTTTGTACAGATGGCAGTGTAGATATTTCCATGTTTATAGAGATAGAAGTGTAGATATTTTCATGTTTATACATATTGCGGTGGAGATTTGTCCATGTTTATACAGATAGCAATGGAGATATTTCCACGTTAATACACATAGCGGTGTAGATATTTCCATGTTTATACAGATAGCGTTGTAGATATTTCCATGTTTATACAGATGGCTGTGCCGATAATTCCATGTTTATACAGAGTTCTCTGTAGATATTTCCATGTTTATATAGATGACAGTGCAGATATTTCCAGGTTTATAGAGATGGCTGTGTAGATATTTCCATGTTTATACAGATGGCTGTGTAGGTATTTCCATATTTATACAGATGACTTTGTAGGTATTTCCATGTTTATACAGATGGCGGTGTAGATATTTCCATGTTTATAGAGATAGCTGTGTAGATATTTCCATGTTTACACAGATAGCGGTTTAGATATTTCCATGTTTATACAGATCGCGGTGTAGATATTTCCATGTTTATACAGATCGCGGTGGAGATGTTTCCATGTTTATACAGATAGCGGTGTAGATATTTCCATGTTTATACAGATGACGGTGTAGATATTTCCATGTTTATAGAGATGGCGGTGTAGATATTTCCATGTTTATGGAGATAGCGGTGTAGATATATCAATGTTCACAGAGATAGCAGTGAGGATATTTCCATGTTTATACAGATAGCAGTGTAGATATTTCCACTGTTATAGAGATAGCGGTTTAGATATTTCATATTTATACATTGAGTGGTGTAGATATTTCCATGTTTATACAGATTGCGGTGTAGATATTTCCATGTTTATAGAGATAGCTGTGTGGATATTTCCATGTTTACACAGATAGCGGTTTAGATATTTCCATGTTTAACAGATTGCGGTGTAGATATTTCCATGTTTATAGAGATGGCGGTGTAGATATTTCCATGTTTATATAGATGGCAGTGTAGATATTTTCTTGTTTATGTAGATGGAGTTGAAGATACCTCCATGTTTAAAGAGATGGCGGTGTGTATATTTCCATGTTGATGGAGATAGCGGTGTAGATATTTCCACGTTTATAGAGATAGCGGTGTAGTTATTTCCATGTTTATAGAGATAGCGTTGTAGATATTTCCATGTTTCTACAGATGACTGTGTAGATATTTCCATGTTTGTACAGATGGCAGTGTAGATATTTCCATGTTTATAGAGATAGAAGTGTAGATATTTTTATGTTTATACATATTGCGGTGGAGATTTGTCCATGTTTATACAGATAGCAATGGAGATATTTCCACGTTAATACACATAGCGGTGTAGATATTTCCATGTATGTACAGATAGCGTTGTAGATATTTCCATGTTTATACAGACGGCTGTGCCGATATTTCCATGTTTAAACAGAGTTCTCTGTAGATATTTCCATGTTTATATAGATGACAGTGCAGATATTTCCAGGTTTATACAGATGGCTGTGTAGATATTTCCATGTTTATACAGATGGCTGTGTAGATATTTCCATGTTTATACAGATGACTTTGTAGGTATTTCCATGTTTATACAGATGGCGGTGTAGATATTTCCATGTTTATAGAGATAGCTGTGTAGATATTTCCATGTTTACACAGATAGGGGTTTAGATATTTCCATGTTTATACAGATCGCGGTGTAGATATTTCCATGTTTATACAGATCGCGCTGTAGATATTTCCATGTTTATACAGATAGCGGTGTAGATATTTCCATGTTTATACAGATGACGGTGTAGATATTTCCATGTTTATAGAGATGGCGGTGTAGATATTTCCATGTTTATAGAGATAGCGGTGTAGATATATCAATGTTGATTGTGATAGCAGTGAGTATATTTCCATGTTTATACAGATAGCAGTGTAGATATTTCCACTTTTATAGAGATAGCGGTTTAGATATTTCATATTTATACAGAGAGCGGTGTAGATATTTCCATGTTTATACAGATTGCGGTGTAGATATTTCCATGTTTATACAGATAGCGGTGTAGGTATTTCCACGTTTATACAGATGGCGGTGTAGATATTTCCATCTTTCTACAAATGGCAGTGTAGATATTTCCATGATTATAGAGATGGCGGTGTAGATAATTCCATGTTTATATAGATGGCAGTGTAGATATTTTCCTGTTTATGTAGATGGAGTTGAAGATACCTCCATGTTTAAAGAGATGGCGGTGTGTATATTTCCATGTTGATGGAGATAGCGGTGTAGATATTTCCATGTTTATAGAGATAGCGGTGTAGTTATTTCCATGTTTATAGAGATAGCGGTGTAGATATTTCCATGTTTCTACAGATGACTGTGTAGATATTTCCATGTTTGTACAGATGGCAGTGTAGATATTTCCATGTTTATAGAGATAGAAGTGTAGATATTTTCATGTTTATACATATTGCGGTGGAGATTTGTCCATGTTTATACAGATAGCAATGGAGATACTTCCACGTTAATACACATAGCGGTGTAGATATGTCCATGTATATACAGATAGCGTTGTAGATATTTCCATGTTTATACAGACGGCTGTGCCGATATTTCCATGTTTAAACAGAGTTCTCTGTAGATATTTCCATGTTTATATAGATGACAGTGCAGATATTTCCAGGTTTATACAGATGGCTGTGCAGATATTTCCATGTTTATACAGATGGCTGTGTAGATATTTCCATGTTTATACAGATGACTTTGTAGGTATTTCCATGTTTATACAGATGGCGGTGTAGATATTTCCATGTTTATAGAGATAGCTGTGTAGATATTTCCATGTTTACACAGATAGCGGTTTAGATATTTCCATGTTTATACAGATGGCGGTGTAGATATTTCCATGTTTACACAGTTCGCGGTGTAGAGATTTCCATGTTTATACAGATAGCGGTGTAGATGTTTCCATGTTTATACAGATGACGGTGTAGATATTTCCATGTTTATAGAGATGGCGGTGTAGATATTTTCATGTTTATACAGATAGCGGTGTAGATATATCAATGTTCATTGTGATAGCAGTGAGGATATTTCCATGTTTATACAGATAGCAGTGTAGATATTTCCACTTTTAAAGAGATAGCGGTTTAGATATTTCATATTTATACAGAGAGCGGTGTAGATATTTCCATGTTTATACAGATAGCGGTGTAGGTATTTCCACGTTTATACAGATGGCGGTGTAGATATTTCCATCTTTCTACAAATGGCAGTGTAGATATTTCCAAGATTATAGAGATGGCGGTGTAGATATTTCCATGTTTATATAGATGGCAGTGTAGATATTTTCCTGTTTATGTAGATGGAGTTGAAGATACCTCCATGTTTAAAGAGATGGCGGTGTGTATATTTCCATGTTGATGGAGATAGCGGTGTAGATATTTCCATGTTTATAGAGATAGCGGTGTAGTTATTTCCATGTTTATAGAGATAGCGTTGTAGATCTTTCCATGTTTCTACAGATGACTGTGTAGATATTTCCATGTTTGTACAGATGGCAGTGTAGATATTTCCATGTTTATAGAGATAGAAGTGTAGATATTTTTATGTTTATACATATTGCGGTGGAGATTTGTCCATGTTTATACAGATAGCAATGGAGATATTTCCACGTTAATACACATAGCGGTGTAGATATTTCCATGTATATACAGATAGCGTTGTAGATATTTCCATGTTTATACAGACGGCTGTGCCGATATTTCCATGTTTAAACAGAGTTCTCTGTAGATATTTCCATGTTTATATACATGACAGTGCAGATATTTCCAGGTTTATACAGATGGCTGTGTAGATATTTCCATGTTTATACAGATGGCTGTGTAGATATTTCCATGTTTATACAGATGACTTTGTAGGTATTTCCATGTTTATACAGATGGCGGTGTAGATATTTCCATGTTTATAGAGATAGCTGTGTAGATATTTTCATGTTTACACAGATAGCGGTTTAGATATTTCCATGTTTATACAGATCGCGGTGTAGATATTTCCATGTTTATACAGATCGCGGTGTAGATATTTCCATGTTGATACAGATAGCGGTGTAGATATTTCCATGGTTATACAGATAACGTTGTAGATATTTCCATGTTTATAGAGATGGCGGTGTAGATATTTTCATGTTTATAGAGATAGCGGTGTAGATATATCAATGTTCATAGAGACAGCATTGAGGATATTTCCATGTTTATACAGATAGCAGTGTAGATATTTCCACTTTTATAGAGATAGCGGTTTAGATAGTTCATATTTATACAGAGAGCGGTGTAGATATTTCCACGTTTATACAGATTGCGGTGTAGATATTTCCATGTTTATACAGATAGCGGTGTAGATATTTCCATGTTTATACCGATAGCGGTGTAGATAGTTCCATGTTTATACAGATGACGGTGTAGATATTTCCATGTTTATAGAGATGGCGGTGTAGATATTTCCATGTTTATAGAGATAGCGGTGTAGATCTATCAATGTTCATAGAGATAGCAGTGAGGATATTTCCATGTTTATACAGATAGCAGTGTAGATATTTCCACTTTTATAGAGATAGCGGTTTAGTTATTTCATATTTATACAGAGAGCGGTGTAGATATTTCCATGTTTATACAGATTGCGGTGTAGATATTTCCATGTTTATACAGATAGCGGTGTAGATATTTCCACGTTTATACAGATGGCGGTGTAGATATTTCCATCTTTCTACAAATGGCAGTGTAGATATTTCCATGTTTATAGAGACGGCGGTGTAGATATTTCCATGTTTATGTAGATGGCAGTGTAGATATTCTCTTGTTTATGTAGATGGCGTTGTAGATACCTCCATGTTTAAAGAGATGGCGGTGTGTATATTTCCATGTTGATGGAGATAGCGGTGTAGATATTTCCATGTTTATAGAGATAGCGGTGTATTTATTTCCATGTTTATAGAGATAGCGGTGTAGATATATCCACGTTTCTACAGATGGCTGTGTAGATATTTCCATGTTTATACAGATGGCTGTGTAGATATTTCCATGTTTATACAGATGACTTTGTAGGTATTTCCATGTTTATACAGATGGCGGTGTAGATATTTCCATGTTTATAGAGATAGCTGGGTAGATATTTCCATGTTTACACAGATAGCGGTTTAGATAGTTCCATGTTTATACAGATCACGGTGTAGATATTTCCATGTTTATACAGATCGCGGTGTAGATATTTCCATGTTTATACAGATAGCGGTGTAGATATTTCCATGTTAATACAGATGACGGTGTAGATATTTCGATGTTTATAGAGATGGCGGTGTAGATATTTCCATGTTTATAGAGATAGCGGTGTAGATATATCAACGTTCATAGAGATAGCAGTGAGGATATTTCCATGTTTATACTGAAAGCAGTGTAGATATTTCCACTTTTATAGAGATAGCGGTTTAGATATTTCATATTTATACAGAGAGCGGTGTAGATATTTCCATGTTTATACAGATTGCGGTGTAGATATTTCCATGTTTATACAGATAGCGGTGTAGATATTTCCACGTTTATACAGATGGCGGTGTACATATTTCCATCTTTCTACAAATGGCAGTGTAGATATTTCCATGTTTACAGAGATGGCGGTGTAGATATTTCCATGTTTATATAGATGGCAGTGTAGATATTTTCTTGTTTATTTAGATGGCGTTGTAGATACCTCCATGTTTAAAGAGATGGCGGTGTGTATATTTCCATGTTGATGGAGATAGCGGTGTACATATTGCCATGTTTATAGAGATAGCGGTGTAGTTATTTCCCTGTTTATAGAGATAGGGGTGTACATATTTCCATGTTTCTACAGATGACTGTGTAGATATTTCCATGTTTGTACAGATGGCAGTGTAGATATTTCCATGTTTATAGAGATAGAAGTGTAGATATTTTCATGTTTATACATATTGCGGTGGAGATTTGTCCATGTTTATACAGATAGCAATGGAGATATTTCCACGTTAATACACATAGCGGTGTAGATATTTCCATGTTTATACAGATAGCGTTGTAGATATTTCCATGTTTATACAGATGGCTGTGCCGATATTTCCATGTTTATACAGAGTTCTCTGTAGATATATCCATGTTTATATAGATGACAGTGGAGATATTTCCAGGTTTATACAAATGGCTGTGTAGATATTTCCATGTTTATACAGATGACTTTGTAGGTATTTTCAGGTTTATACAGATGGCGGTTTTGATATTTCCATGTTTATAGAGATAGCTGTGTAGATATTTCCATGTTTACACAGATAGCGTTTTAGATATTTCCATGTATATACAGATCGCGGTGTAGATATTTCCATGTTTATACAGATCGTGGTGTAGATATTTCCATGTTTATACAGATGACGGTGTAGATATTTGCATGTTTATAGAGATGGCGGTGTAGATATTTTCATGTTTATAGAGATAGCGGTGTAGATCTATCAATGTTCATAGAGATAGCAGTGAGGATATTTCCATGTTTATACAGATAGCAGTGTAGATATTTCCACTTTTATAGAGATAGCGGTTTAGATATTTCATATGTATACAGAGAGCGGTGTAGATATTTCCATGTTTATACAGATTGCGGTGTAGATATTTCCATGTTTGTACAGATAGCGGTGTAGGTATTTCCACGTTTATACAGATTGCGGTGTAGATATTTCCATCTTTCTACAAATGGCAGTGTAGATATTTCCATGTTTATAGAGATGGCGGTGTAGATATTTCCATGTTTATATAGATGGCAGTGTAGATATTTTCTTGTTTATGTAGATGGCGTTGTAGATACCTCCATGTTTAAAGAGATGGCGGTGTGTATATTTCCATGTTGATGGAGACAGCGGTGTAGATATTTCTATGTTTATAGAGATAGCGGTGTAGTTATTTCCATGTTTATAGAGATAGCGGTGTAGATATTTCCATGTTTCTACAGATGACTGTGTAGATATTTCCATGTTTTTACAGATGGCAGTGTAGATATTTCCATGTTTATAGAGATAGAAGTGTAGATATTTTCATGTTTATACATATTGCGGTGGAGATTTGTCCATGTTTATACAGATAGCAATGGAGATATTTCCACGTTAATACACATAGCGGTGTAGATATTTCCATGTATATACAGATAGCGTTGCAGATATTTCCATGTTTATACAGACGGCTGTGCCGATATTTCCATGTTTAAACAGAGTTCTCTGTAGATATTTCCATGTTTATATAGATGACAGTGCAGATATTTCCAGGTTTATACAGATGGCTGTGTAGATATTTCCATGTTTATACAGATGGCTGTGTAGATATTTCCATGTTTATACAGATGACTTTGTAGGTATTTCCATGTTTATACAGATGGCGGTGTAGATATTTCCATGTTTATAGAGATAGCTGTGTAGATATTTCCATGTTTACACAGATAGCGGTTTAGATATTTCCATGTTTATACAGATCGCGGTGTAGATATTTCCATGTTTATACAGATCGCGCTGTAGATATTTCCATGTTTATACAGATAGCGGTGTAGATATTTCCATGTTTATACAGATGACGGTGTAGATATTTCCATGTTTATAGAGATGGCGGTGTAGATATTTCCATGTTTATAGAGATAGCGGTGTAGATATATCAATGTTGATTGTGATAGCAGTGAGTATATTTCCATGTTTATACAGATAGCAGTGTAGATATTTCCACTTTTATAGAGATAGCGGTTTAGATATTTCATATTTATACAGAGAGCGGTGTAGATATTTCCATGTTTATACAGATTGCGGTGTAGATATTTCCATGTTTATACAGATAGCGGTGTAGGTATTTCCACGTTTATACAGATGACGGTGTAGATATTTCCATCTTTCTACAAATGGCAGTGTAGATATTTCCATGATTATAGAGATGGCGGTGTAGATAATTCCATGTTTATATAGATGGCAGTGTAGATATTTTCCTGTTTATGTAGATGGAGTTGAAGATACCTCCATGTTTAAAGAGATGGCGGTGTGTATATTTCCATGTTGATGGAGATAGCGGTGTAGATATTTCCATGTTTATAGAGATAGCGGTGTAGTTATTTCCATGTTTATAGAGATAGCGGTGTAGATATTTCCATGTTTCTACAGATGACTGTGTAGATATTTCCATGTTTGTACAGATGGCAGTGTACATATTTCCATGTTTATAGAGATAGAAGTGTAGATATTTTCATGTTTATACATATTGCGGTGGAGATTTGTCCATGTTTATACAGATAGCAATGGAGATACTTCCACGTTAATACACATAGCGGTGTAGATATGTCCATGTATATACAGATAGCGTTGTAGATATTTCCATGTTTATACAGACGGCTGTGCCGATATTTCCATGTTTAAACAGAGTTCTCTGTAGATATTTCCATGTTTATATAGATGACAGTGCAGATATTTCCAGGTTTATACAGATGGCTGTGTAGATATTTCCATGTTTATACAGATGGCTGTGTAGATATTTCCATGTTTATACAGATGACTTTGTAGGTATTTCCATGTTTATACAGATGGCGGTGTAGATATTTCCATGTTTATAGAGATAGCTGTGTAGATATTTCCATGTTTACACAGATAGCGGTTTAGATATTTCCATGTTTATACAGATGGCGGTGTAGATATTTCCATGTTTATACAGTTCGCGGTGTAGAGATTTCCATGTTTATACAGATAGCGGTGTAGATATTTCCATGTTTATACAGATGACGGTGTAGATATTTCCATGTTTATAGAGATGGCGGTGTAGATATTTTCATGTTTATAGAGATAGCGGTGTAGATATATAAATGTTCATTGTGATAGCAGTGAGGATATTTCCATGTTTATACAGACAGCAGTGTAGATATTTCCAATTTTATAGAGATAGCGGTTTAGATATTTCATATTTGTACAGAGAGCGGTGTAGATATTTCCATGTTTATACAGATTGCGGTGTAGATATTTCCATGTTTATACAGATAGCGGTGTAGGTATTTCCACGTTTATACAGATGGCGGTGTAGATATTTCCATCTTTCTACAAATGGCAGTGTAGATATTTCCAAGATTATAGAGATGGCGGTGTAGATATTTCCATGTTTATATAGATGGCAGTGTAGATATTTTCCTGTTTATGTAGATGGAGTTGAAGATACCTCCATGTTTAAAGAGATGGCGGTGTGTATATTTCCATGTTGATGGAGATAGCGGTGTAGATATTTCCATGTTGATAGAGATAGCGGTGTAGTTATTTCCATGTTTATAGAGATAGCGTTGTAGATATTTCCATGTTTCTACAGATGACTGTGTAGATATTTCCATGTTTGTACAGATGGCAGTGTAGATATTTCCATGTTTATAGAGATAGAAGTGTAGATATTTTTATGTTTATACATATTGCGGTGGAGATTTGTCCATGTTTATACAGATAGCAATGGAGATATTTCCACGTTAATACACATAGCGGTGTAGATATTTCCATGTATATACAGATAGCGTTGTAGATATTTCCATGTTTATACAGACGGCTGTGCCGATATTTCCATGTTTAAACAGAGTTCTCTGTAGATATTTCCATGTTTATATAGATGACAGTGCAGATATTTCCAGGTTTATACAGATGGCTGTGTAGATATTTCCATGTTTATACAGATGGCTGTGTAGATATTTCCATGTTTATACAGATGACTTTGTAGGTATTTCCATGTTTATACAGATGGCGGTGTAGATATTTCCATGTTTATAGAGATAGCTGTGTAGATATTTTCATGTTTACACAGATAGCGGTTTAGATATTTCCATGTTTATACAGATCGCGGTGTAGATATTTCCATGTTTATACAGATCGCGGTGTAGATATTTCCATGTTGATACAGATAGCGGTGTAGATATTTCCATGGTTATACAGATAACGTTGTAGATATTTCCATGTTTATAGAGATGGCGGTGTAGATATTTCCATGTTTATAGAGATAGCGGTGTAGATATATCAATGTTCATAGAGACAGCATTGAGGATATTTCCATGTTTATACAGATAGCAGTGTAGATATTTCCACTTTTATAGAGATAGCGGTTTAGATAGTTCATATTTATACAGAGAGCGGTGTAGATATTTCCACGTTTATACAGATTGCGGTGTAGATATTTCCATGTTTATACAGATAGCGGTGTAGATATTTCCATGTTTATACCGATAGCGGTGTAGATAGTTCCATGTTTATACAGATGACGGTGTAGATATTTCCATGTTTATAGAGATGGCGGTGTAGATATTTCCATGTTTATAGAGATAGCGGTGTAGATCTATCAATGTTCATAGAGATAGCAGTGAGGATATTTCCATGTTTATACAGATAGCAGTGTAGATATTTCCACTTTTATAGAGATAGCGGTTTAGTTATTTCATATTTATACAGAGAGCGGTGTAGATATTTCCATGTTTATACAGATTGCGGTGTAGATATTTCCATGTTTATACAGATAGCGGTGTAGATATTTCCACGTTTATACAGATGGCGGTGTAGATATTTCCATCTTTCTACAAATGGCAGTGTAGATATTTCCATGTTTATAGAGACGGCGGTGTAGATATTTCCATGTTTATGTAGATGGCAGTGTAGATATCCTCTTGTTTATGTAGATGGCGTTGTAGATACCTCCATGTTTAAAGAGATGGCGGTGTGTATATTTCCATGTTGATGGAGATAGCGGTGTAGATATTTCCATGTTTATAGAGATAGCGGTGTATTTATTTCCATGTTTATAGAGATAGCGGTGTAGATATATCCATGTTTCTACAGATGGCTGTGTAGATATTTCCATGTTTATACAGATGGCTGTGTAGATATTTCCATGTTTATACAGATGACTTTGTAGGTATTTCCATGTTTATACAGATGGCGGTGTAGATATTTCCATGTTTATAGAGATAGCTGGGTAGATATTTCCATGTTTACACAGATAGCGGTTTAGTTAATTCCATGTTTATACAGATCGCGGTGTAGATATTTCCATGTTTATACAGATCGCGGTGGAGATGTTTCCATGTTTATACAGATAGCGGTGTAGATATTTCCATGTTTATACAGATGACGGTGTAGATATTTCCATGTTTATAGAGATGGCGGTGTAGATATTTCCATGTTTATGGAGATAGCGGTGTAGATATATCAATGTTCATAGAGATAGCAGTGAGGATATTTCCATGTTTATACAGATAGCAGTGTAGATATTTCCACTGTTATAGAGATAGCGGTTTAGATATTTCATATTTATACATTGAGTGGTGTAGATATTTCCATGTTTATACAGATTGCGGTGTAGATATTTCCATGTTTATAGAGATAGCTGTGTGGATATTTCCATGTTTACACAGATAGCGGTTTAGATATTTCCATGTTTATACAGATTGCGGTGTAGATATTTCCATGTTTATACAGATGGCTGTGTAGATATTTCCATGTTTATACAGATGACTTTGTAGGTATTTCCATGTTTATACAGAAGGCGGTGTAGATATTTCCATGTTTATAGAGATAGCTGGGTAGATATTTCCATGTTTACACAGATAGCGGTTTAGATATTTCCATGTTTATACAGATCACGGTGTAGATATTTCCATGTTTATACAGATCGCGGTGTAGATATTTCCATGTTTATACAGATAGCGGTGTAGATATTTCCATGTTAATACAGATGACGGTGTAGATATTTCCATGTTTATAGAGATGGCGGTGTAGATATTTCCATGTTTATAGAGATAGCGGTGTAGATATATGAACGTTCATAGAGATAGCAGTGAGGATATTTCCATGTTTATACTGAAAGCAGTGTAGATATTTCCACT
The DNA here is from genome assembly GCF_028858775.2 of Pan troglodytes. NCBI lineage: Eukaryota > Metazoa > Chordata > Mammalia > Primates > Hominidae > Pan > Pan troglodytes. Next base: position 4,589,525 of record NC_072419.2, on the reverse strand, counting down.
TTTATAGAGATCGCGGTTTAGATATTTCATATTTATACAGAGAGCGGTGTAGATATTTCCATGTTTATACAGATTGCGGTGTAGATATTTCCATATTTATACAGATAGCGGTGTAGATATTTCCACGTTTATACAGATGGCGGTGTACATATTTCCATCTTTCTACAAATGGCAGTGTAGATATTTCCATGTTTACAGAGATGGCGGTGTAGATATTTCCATGTTTATATAGATGGCAGTGTAGATATTTTCTTGTTTATTTAGATGGCGTTGTAGATACCTCCATGTTTAAAGAGATGGCGGTGTGTATATTTCCATGTTGATGGAGATAGCGGTGTACATATTGCCATGTTTATAGAAATAGCGGTGTAGTTATTTCCCTGTTTATAGAGATAGGGGTGTACATATTTCCATGTTTCTACAGATGACTGTGTAGATATTTCCATGTTTGTACAGATGGCAGTGTAGATATTTCCATGTTTATAGAGATAGAAGTGTAGATATTTTCATGTTTATACATATTGCGGTGGAGATTTGTCCATGTTTATACAGATAGCAATGGAGATATTTCCACGTTAATACACATAGCGGTGTAGATATTTCCATGTTTATACAGATAGCGTTGTAGATATTTCCATGTTTATACAGATGGCTGTGCCGATATTTCCATGTTTATACAGAGTTCTCTGTAGATATATCCATGTTTATATAGATGACAGTGCAGATATTTCCAGGTTTATACAGATGGCTGTGTAGATATTTCCATGTTTATACAGATGACTTTGTAGGTATTTTCAGGTTTATACAGATGGCGGTTTAGATATTTCCATGTTTATAGAGATAGCTGTGTAGATATTTCCATGTTTACACAGATAGCGTTTTAGATCTTTCCATGTATATACAGATCGCGGTGTAGATATTTCCATGTTTATGCAGATCGTGGTGTAGATATTTCCATGTTTATACAGATGACGGTGTAGATATTTGCATGTTTATAGAGATGGCGGTGTAGATATTTCCATGTTTATAGAGATAGCGGTGTAGATCTATCAATGTTCATAGAGATAGCAGTGAGGATATTTCCATGTTTATACAGATAGCAGTGTAGATATTTCCACTTTTATAGAGATAGCGGTTTAGATATTTCATATGTATACAGAGAGCGGTGTAGATATTTCCATGTTTATACAGATTGCGGTGTAGATATTTCCATGTTTGTACAGATAGCGGTGTAGGTATTTCCACGTTTATACAGATTGCGGTGTAGATATTTCCATCTTTCTACAAATGGCAGTGTAGATATTTCCATGTTTATAGAGATGGCGGTGTAGATATTTCCATGTTTATATAGATGGCAGTGTAGATATTTTCTTGTTTATGTAGATGGCGTTGTAGATACCTCCATGTTTAAAGAGATGGCGGTGTGTATATTTCCATGTTGATGGAGATAGCGGTGTAGATATTTCTATGTTTATAGAGATAGCGGTGTAGTTATTTCCATGTTTATAGAGATAGCGGTGTAGATATTTCCATGTTTCTACAGATGACTGTGTAGATATTTCCATGTTTGTACAGATGGCAGTGTAGATATTTCCATGTTTATAGAGATAGAAGTGTAGATATTTTCATGTTTATACATATTGCGGTGGAGCTTTGTCCATGTTTATACAGATAGCAATGGAGATATTTCCACGTTAATACACATAGCGGTGTAGATATTTCCATGTTTATACAGATAGCGTTGTAGATATTTCCATGTTTATACAGATGGCTGTGCCGATAATTCCATGTTTATACAGAGTTCTCTGTAGATATTTCCATGTTTATATAGATGACAGTGCAGATATTTCCAGGTTTATAGAGATGGCTGTGTAGATATTTCCATGTTTATACAGATGGCTGTGTAGGTATTTCCATATTTATACAGATGACTTTGTAGGTATTTCCATGTTTATACAGATGGCGGTGTAGATATTTCCATGTTTATAGAGATAGCTGTGTAGATATTTCCATGTTTACACAGATAGCGGTTTAGATATTTCCATGTTTATACAGATCGCGGTGTAGATATTTCCATGTTTATACAGATCGCGCTGTAGATATTTCCATGTTTATACAGATAGCGGTGTAGATATTTCCATGTTTATACAGATGACGGTTTAGATATTTCCATGTTTATACAGATGGCGGTGTAGATATTTCCATGTTTATAGAGATAGCGGTGTAGATATATCAATGTTGATTGTGATAGCAGTGAGTATATTTCCATGTTTATACAGATAGCAGTGTAGATATTTCCACTTTTATAGAGATAGCGGTTTAGATATTTCATATTTATACAGAGAGCGGTGTAGATATTTCCATGTTTATACAGATTGCGGTGTAGATATTTCCATGTTTATACAGATAGCGGTGTAGGTATTTCCACGTTTATACAGATGGCGGTGTAGATATTTCCATCTATCTACAAATGGCAGTGTAGATATTTCCATGATTATAGAGATGGCGGTGTAGATAATTCCATGTTTATATAGATGGCAGTGTAGATATTTTCCTGTTTATGTAGATGGAGTTGAAGATACCTCCATGTTTAAAGAGATGGCGGTGTGTATATTTCCATGTTGATGGAGATAGCGGTGTAGATATTTCCATGTTTATAGAGATAGCGGTGTAGTTATTTCCATGTTTATAGAGATAGCGGTGTAGATATTTCCATGTTTCTACAGATGACTGTGTAGATATTTCCATGTTTGTACAGATGGCAGTGTAGATATTTCCATGTTTATAGAGATAGAAGTGTAGATATTTTCATGTTTATACATATTGCGGTGGAGATTTGTCCATGTTTATACAGATAGCAATGGAGATACTTCCACGTTAGTACACATAGCGGTGTAGATATGTCCATGTATATACAGATAGCGTTGTAGATATTTCCATGTTTATACAGACGGCTGTGCCGATATTTCCATGTTTAAACAGAGTTCTCTGTAGATATTTCCATGTTTATATAGATGACAGTGCAGATATTTCCAGGTTTATACAGATGGCTGTGCAGATATTTCCATGTTTATACAGATGGCTGTGTAGATATTTCCATGTTTATACAGATGACTTTGTAGGTATTTCCATGTTTATACAGATGGCGGTGTAGATATTTCCATGTTTATAGAGATAGCTGTGTAGATATTTCCATGTTTACACAGATAGCGGTTTAGATATTTCCATGTTTATACAGATGGCGGTGTAGATATTTCCATGTTTACACAGTTCGCGGTGTAGAGATTTCCATGTTTATACAGATAGCGGTGTAGATATTTCCATGTTTATACAGATGACGGTGTAGATATTTCCATGTTTATAGAGATGGCGGTGTAGATATTTTCATGTTTATAGAGATAGCGGTGTAGATATATCAATGTTCATTGTGATAGCAGTGAGGATATTTCCATGTTTATACAGATAGCAGTGTAGATATTTCCACTTTTATAGAGATAGCGGTTTAGATATTTCATATTTGTACAGAGAGCGGTGTAGATATTTCCATGTTTATACAGATTGCGGTGTAGATATTTCCATGTTTATACAGATAGCGGTGTAGGTATTTCCACGTTTATACAGATGGCGGTGTAGATATTTCCATCTTTCTACAAATGGCAGTGTAGATATTTCCAAGATTATAGAGATGGCGGTGTAGATATTTCCATGTTTATATAGATGGCAGTGTAGATATTTTCCTGTTTATGTAGATGGAGTTGAAGATACCTCCATGTTTAAAGAGATGGCGGTGTGTATATTTCCATGTTGATGGAGATAGCGGTGTAGATATTTCCATGTTTATAGAGATAGCGGTGTAGTTATTTCCATGTTTATAGAGATAGCGTTGTAGATATTTCCATGTTTCTACAGATGACTGTGTAGATATTTCCATGTTTGTACAGATGGCAGTGTAGATATTTCCATGTTTATAGAGATAGAAGTGTAGATATTTTTATGTTTATACATATTGCGGTGGAGATTTGTCCATGTTTATACAGATAGCAATGGAGATATTTCGACGTTAATACACATAGCGGTGTAGATATTTCCATGTATATACAGATAGCGTTGTAGATATTTCCATGTTTATACAGACGGCTGTGCCGATATTTCCATGTTTAAACAGAGTTCTCTGTAGATATTTCCATGTTTATATAGATGACAGTGCAGATATTTCCAGGTTTATACAGATGGCTGTGTAGATATTTCCATGTTTATACAGATGGCTGTGTAGATATTTCCATGTTTATACAGATGACTTTGTAGGTATTTCCATGTTTATACAGATGGCGGTGTAGATATTTCCATGTTTATAGAGATAGCTGTGTAGATATTTCCATGTTTACACAGATAGCGGTTTAGATATTTCCATGTTTATACAGATGGCGGTGTAGATATTTCCATGTTTATACAGTTCGCGGTGTAGAGATTTCCATGTTTATACAGATAGCGGTGTAGATATTTCCATGTTTATACAGATGACGGTGTAGATATTTCCATGTTTATAGAGATGGCGGTGTAGATATTTTCATGTTTATAGAGATAGCGGTGTAGATATATCAATGTTCATTGTGATAGCAGTGAGGATATTTCCATGTTTATACAGATAGCAGTGTAGATATTTCCACTTTTATAGAGATAGCGGTTTAGATATTTCATATTTGTACAGAGAGCGGTGTAGATATTTCCATGTTTATACAGATTGCGGTGTAGATATTTCCATGTTTATACAGATAGCGGTGTAGGTATTTCCACGTTTATACAGATGGCGGTGTAGATATTTCCATCTTTCTGCAAATGGCAGTGTAGATATTTCCAAGATTATAGAGATGGCGGTGTAGATATTTCCATGTTTATATAGATGGCAGTGTAGATATTTTCCTGTTTATGTAGATGGAGTTGAAGATACCTCCATGTTTAAAGAGATGGCGGTGTGTATATTTCCATGTTGATGGAGATAGCGGTGTAGATATTTCCATGTTTATAGAGATAGCGGTGTAGTTATTTCCATGTTTATAGAGATAGCGTTGTAGATCTTTCCATGTTTCTACAGATGACTGTGTAGATATTTCCATGTTTGTACAGATGGCAGTGTAGATATTTCCATGTTTATAGAGATAGAAGTGTAGATATTTTTATGTTTATACATATTGCGGTGGAGATTTGTCCATGTTTATACAGATAGCAATGGAGATATTTCCACGTTAATACACATAGCGGTGTAGATATTTCCATGTATATACAGATAGCGTTGTAGATATTTCCATGTTTATACAGACGGCTGTGCCGATATTTCCATGTTTAAACAGAGTTCTCTGTAGATATTTCCATGTTTATATAGATGACAGTGCAGATATTTCCAGGTTTATACAGATGGCTGTGTAGATATTTCCATGTTTATACAGATGGCTGTGTAGATATTTCCATGTTTATACAGATGACTTTGTAGGTATTTCCATGTTTATACAGATGGCGGTGTAGATATTTCCATGTTTATAGAGATAGCTGTGTAGATATTTTCATGTTTACACAGATAGCGGTTTAGATATTTCCATGTTTATACAGATCGCGGTGTAGATATTTCCATGTTTATACAGATCGCGGTGTAGATATTTCCATGTTGATACAGATAGCGGTGTAGATATTTCCATGGTTATACAGATAACGTTGTAGATATTTCCATGTTTATAGAGATGGCGGTGTAGATATTTCCATGTTTATAGAGATAGCGGTGTAGATATATCAATGTTCATAGAGACAGCATTGAGGATATTTCCATGTTTATACAGATAGCAGTGTAGATATTTCCACTTTTATAGAGATAGCGGTTTAGATAGTTCATATTTATACAGAGAGCGGTGTAGATATTTCCACGTTTATACAGATTGCGGTGTAGATATTTCCATGTTTATACAGATAGCGGTGTAGATATTTCCATGTTTATACCGATAGCGGTGTAGATAGTTCCATGTTTATACAGATGACGGTGTAGATATTTCCATGTTTATAGAGATGGCGGTGTAGATATTTCCATGTTTATAGAGATAGCGGTGTAGATCTATCAATGTTCATAGAGATAGCAGTGAGGATATTTCCATGTTTATACAGATAGCAGTGTAGATATTTCCACTTTTATAGAGATAGCGGTTTAGTTATTTCATATTTATACAGAGAGCGGTGTAGATATTTCCATGTTTATACAGATTGCGGTGTAGATATTTCCATGTTTATACAGATAGCGGTGTAGATATTTCCACGTTTATACAGATGGCGGTGTAGATATTTCCATCTTTCTACAAATGGCAGTGTAGATATTTCCATGTTTATAGAGACGGCGGTGTAGATATTTCCATGTTTATGTAGATGGCAGTGTAGATATTCTCTTGTTTATGTAGATGGCGTTGTAGATACCTCCATGTTTAAAGAGATGGCGGTGTGTATATTTCCATGTTGATGGAGATAGCGGTGTAGATATTTCCATGTTTATAGAGATAGCGGTGTATTTATTTCCATGTTTATAGAGATAGCGGTGTAGATATATCCACGTTTCTACAGATGGCTGTGTAGATATTTCCATGTTTATACAGATGGCTGTGTAGATATTTCCATGTTTATACAGATGACTTTGTAGGTATTTCCATGTTTATACAGATGGCGGTGTAGATATTTCCATGTTTATAGAGATAGCTGGGTAGATATTTCCATGTTTACACAGATAGCGGTTTAGATAGTTCCATGTTTATACAGATCACGGTGTAGATATTTCCATGTTTATACAGATCGCGGTGTAGATATTTCCATGTTTATACAGATAGCGGTGTAGATATTTCCATGTTAATACAGATGACGGTGTAGATATTTCGATGTTTATAGAGATGGCGGTGTAGATATTTCCATGTTTATAGAGATAGCGGTGTAGATATATCAACGTTCATAGAGATAGCAGTGAGGATATTTCCATGTTTATACTGAAAGCAGTGTAGATATTTCCACTTTTATAGAGATAGCGGTTTAGATATTTCATATTTATACAGAGAGCGGTGTAGATATTTCCATGTTTATACAGATTGCGGTGTAGATATTTCCATGTTTATACAGATAGCGGTGTAGATATTTCCACGTTTATACAGATGGCGGTGTACATATTTCCATCTTTCTACAAATGGCAGTGTAGATATTTCCATGTTTACAGAGATGGCGGTGTAGATATTTCCATGTTTATATAGATGGCAGTGTAGATATTTTCTTGTTTATTTAGATGGCGTTGTAGATACCTCCATGTTTAAAGAGATGGCGGTGTGTATATTTCCATGTTGATGGAGATAGCGGTGTACATATTGCCATGTTTATAGAGATAGCGGTGTAGTTATTTCCCTGTTTATAGAGATAGGGGTGTACATATTTCCATGTTTCTACAGATGACTGTGTAGATATTTCCATGTTTGTACAGATGGCAGTGTAGATATTTCCATGTTTATAGAGATAGAAGTGTAGATATTTTCATGTTTATACATATTGCGGTGGAGATTTGTCCATGTTTATACAGATAGCAATGGAGATACTTCCACGTTAATACACATAGCGGTGTAGATATGTCCATGTATATACAGATAGCGTTGTAGATATTTCCATGTTTATACAGACGGCTGTGCCGATATTTCCATGTTTAAACAGAGTTCTCTGTAGATATTTCCATGTTTATATAGATGACAGTGCAGATATTTCCAGGTTTATACAGATGGCTGTGTAGATATTTCCATGTTTATACAGATGGCTGTGTAGATATTTCCATGTTTATACAGATGACTTTGTAGGTATTTCCATGTTTATACAGATGGCGGTGTAGATATTTCCATGTTTATAGAGATAGCTGTGTAGATATTTCCATGTTTACACAGATAGCGGTTTAGATATTTCCATGTTTATACAGATGGCGGTGTAGATATTTCCATGTTTATACAGTTCGCGGTGTAGAGATTTCCATGTTTATACAGATAGCGGTGTAGATATTTCCATGTTTATACAGATGACGGTGTAGATATTTCCATGTTTATAGAGATGGCGGTGTAGATATTTTCATGTTTATAGAGATAGCGGTGTAGATATATAAATGTTCATTGTGATAGCAGTGAGGATATTTCCATGTTTATACAGACAGCAGTGTAGATATTTCCAATTTTATAGAGATAGCGGTTTAGATATTTCATATTTGTACAGAGAGCGGTGTAGATATTTCCATGTTTATACAGATTGCGGTGTAGATATTTCCATGTTTATACAGATAGCGGTGTAGGTATTTCCACGTTTATACAGATGGCGGTGTAGATATTTCCATCTTTCTACAAATGGCAGTGTAGATATTTCCAAGATTATAGAGATGGCGGTGTAGATATTTCCATGTTTATATAGATGGCAGTGTAGATATTTTCCTGTTTATGTAGATGGAGTTGAAGATACCTCCATGTTTAAAGAGATGGCGGTGTGTATATTTCCATGTTGATGGAGATAGCGGTGTAGATATTTCCATGTTTATAGAGATAGCGGTGTAGTTATTTCCATGTTTATAGAGATAGCGTTGTAGATATTTCCATGTTTCTACAGATGACTGTGTAGATATTTCCATGTTTGTACAGATGGCAGTGTAGATATTTCCATGTTTATAGAGATAGAAGTGTAGATATTTTTATGTTTATACATATTGCGGTGGAGATTTGTCCATGTTTATACAGATAGCAATGGAGATATTTCCACGTTAATACACATAGCGGTGTAGATATTTCCATGTATATACAGATAGCGTTGTAGATATTTCCATGTTTATACAGACGGCTGTGCCGATATTTCCATGTTTAAACAGAGTTCTCTGTAGATATTTCCATGTTTATATAGATGACAGTGCAGATATTTCCAGGTTTATACAGATGGCTGTGTAGATATTTCCATGTTTATACAGATGGCTGTGTAGATATTTCCATGTTTATACAGATGACTTTGTAGGTATTTCCATGTTTATACAGATGGCGGTGTAGATATTTCCATGTTTATAGAGATAGCTGTGTAGATATTTTCATGTTTACACAGATAGCGGTTTAGATATTTCCATGTTTATACAGATCGCGGTGTAGATATTTCCATGTTTATACAGATCGCGGTGTAGATATTTCCATGTTGATACAGATAGCGGTGTAGATATTTCCATGGTTATACAGATAACGTTGTAGATATTTCCATGTTTATAGAGATGGCGGTGTAGATATTTCCATGTTTATAGAGATAGCGGTGTAGATATATCAATGTTCATAGAGACAGCATTGAGGATATTTCCATGTTTATACAGATAGCAGTGTAGATATTTCCACTTTTATAGAGATAGCGGTTTAGATAGTTCATATTTATACAGAGAGCGGTGTAGATATTTCCACGTTTATACAGATTGCGGTGTAGATATTTCCATGTTTATACAGATAGCGGTGTAGATATTTCCATGTTTATACCGATAGCGGTGTAGATAGTTCCATGTTTATACAGATGACGGTGTAGATATTTCCATGTTTATAGAGATGGCGGTGTAGATATTTCCATGTTTATAGAGATAGCGGTGTAGATCTATCAATGTTCATAGAGATAGCAGTGAGGATATTTCCATGTTTATACAGATAGCAGTGTAGATATTTCCACTTTTATAGAGATAGCGGTTTAGTTATTTCATATTTATACAGAGAGCGGTGTAGATATTTCCATGTTTATACAGATTGCGGTGTAGATATTTCCATGTTTATACAGATAGCGGTGTAGATATTTCCACGTTTATACAGATGGCGGTGTAGATATTTCCATCTTTCTACAAATGGCAGTGTAGATATTTCCATGTTTATAGAGACGGCGGTGTAGATATTTCCATGTTTATGTAGATGGCAGTGTAGATATCCTCTTGTTTATGTAGATGGCGTTGTAGATACCTCCATGTTTAAAGAGATGGCGGTGTGTATATTTCCATGTTGATGGAGATGGCGGTGTAGATATTTCCATGTTTATAGAGATAGCGGTGTATTTATTTCCATGTTTATAGAGATAGCGGTGTAGATATATCCATGTTTCTACAGATGGCTGTGTAGATATTTCCATGTTTATACAGATGGCTGTGTAGATATTTCCATGTTTATACAGATGACTTTGTAGGTATTTCCATGTTTATACAGATGGCGGTGTAGATATTTCCATGTTTATAGAGATAGCTGGGTAGATATTTCCATGTTTACACAGATAGCGGTTTAGATCCATGTTTATACAGATCACGGTGTAGATATTTCCATGTTTATACAGATCGCGGTGTAGATATTTCCATGTTTATACAGATAGCGGTGTAGATATTTCCATGTTAATACAGATGACGGTGTAGATATTTCCATGTTTATAGAGATGGCGGTGTAGATATTTCCATGTTTATAGAGATAGCGGTGTAGATATATCAACGTTCATAGAGATAGCAGTGAGGATATTTCCATGTTTATACTGAAAGCAGTGTAGATATTTCCCCTTTTATAGAGATAGCGGTTTAGATATTTCATATTTATACAGAGAGCGGTGTAGATATTTCCATGTTTATACAGATTGCGGTGTAGATATTTCCATGTTTATACAGATAGCGGTGTAGATATTTCCACGTTTATACAGATGGCGGTGTACATATTTCCATCTTTCTACAAATGGCAGTGTAGATATTTCCATGTTTACAGAGATGGCGGTGTAGATATTTCCATGTTTATATAGATGGCAGTGTAGATATTTTCTTGTTTATTTAGATGGCGTTGTAGATACCTCCATGTTTAAAGAGATGGCGGTGTGTATATTTCCATGTTGATGGAGATAGCGGTGTACATATTGCCATGTTTATAGAGATAGCGGTGTAGTTATTTCCCTGTTTATAGAGATAGGGGTGTACATATTTCCATGTTTCTACAGATGACTGTGTAGATATTTCCATGTTTGTACAGATGGCAGTGTAGATATTTCCATGTTTATAGATATAGAAGTGTAGATATTTTCATGTTTATACATATTGCGGTGGAGATTTGTCCATGTTTATACAGATAGCAATGGAGATATTTCCACGTTAATACACATAGCGGTGTAGATATTTCCATGTTTATACAGATAGCGTTGTAGATATTTCCATGTTTATACAGATGGCTGTGCCGATATTTCCATGTTTATACAGAGTTCTCTGTAGATATATCCATGTTTATATAGATGACAGTGCAGATATTTCCAGGTTTATACAGATGGCTGTGTAGATATTTCCATGTTTATACAGATGACTTTGTAGGTATTTTCAGGTTTATACAGATGGCGGTTTAGATATTTCCATGTTTATAGAGATAGCTGTGTAGATATTTCCATGTTTACACAGATAGCGTTTTAGATATTTCCATGTATATACAGATCGCGGTGTAGATATTTCCATGTTTATACAGATCGTGGTGTAGATATTTCCATGTTTATACAGATGACGGTGTAGATATTTGCATGTTTATAGAGATGGCGGTGTAGATATTTCCATGTTTATAGAGATAGCGGTGTAGATCTATCAATGTTCATAGAGATAGCAGTGAGGATATTTCCATGTTTATACAGATAGCAGTGTAGATATTTCCACTTTTATAGAGATAGCGGTTTAGATATTTCATATGTATACAGAGAGCGGTGTAGATATTTCCATGTTTATACAGATTGCGGTGTAGATATTTCCATGTTTGTACAGATAGCGGTGTAGGTATTTCCACATTTATACAGATTGCGGTGTAGATATTTCCATCTTTCTACAAATGGCAGTGTAGATATTTCCATGTTTATAGAGATGGCGGTGTAGATATTTCCATGTTTATATAGATGGCAGTGTAGATATTTTCTTGTTTATGTAGATGGCGTTGTAGATACCTCCATGTTTAAAGAGATGGCGGTGTGTATATTTCCATGTTGATGGAGATAGCGGTGTAGATATTTCTATGTTTATAGAGATAGCGGTGTAGTTATTTCCATGTTTATAGAGATAGCGGTGTAGATATTTCCATGTTTCTACAGATGACTGTGTAGATATTTCCATGTTTGTACAGATGGCAGTGTAGATATTTCCATGTTTATTGAGATAGAAGTGTAGATATTTTCATGTTTATACATATTGCGGTGGAGATTTGTCCATGTTTATACAGATAGCAATGGAGATATTTCCACGTTAATACACATAGCGGTGTAGATATTTCCATGTTTATACAGATAGCGTTGTAGATATTTCCATGTTCATACATATGGTTGTGCCGATAATTCCATGTTTAAACAGAGTTCTCTGTAGATATATCCATGTTTATATAGATGACAGTGCAGATATTTCCAGGTTTATACAGATGGCTGTGTAGATATTTCCATGTTTATACAGATGGCTGTGTAGGTATTTCCATATTTATACAGATGACTTTGTAGGTATTTCCATGTTTATACAGATGGCGGTGTAGATATTTCCATGTTTATAGAGATAGCTGTGTAGATATTTCCATGTTTACACAGATAGCGGTTTAGATATTTCCATGTTTATACAGATCGCGGTGTAGATATTTCCATGTTTATACAGATCGCGCTGTAGATATTTCCATGTTTATACAGATAGCGGTGTAGATATTTCCACGTTTATACAGATGACGGTGTAGATATTTTCATGTTTATAGAGGTGGCGGTGTAGATATTTCCATGTTTATAGAGATAGCGGTGTAGATATATCAATGTTGATTGTGATAGCAGTGAGTATATTTCCATGTTTATACAGATAGCAGTGTAGATATTTCCACTTTTATAGAGATAGCGGTTTAGATATTTCATATTTATACAGAGAGCGGTGTAGATATTTCCATGTTTATACAGATTGCGGTGTAGATATTTCCATGTTTATACAGATAGCGGTGTAGGTATTTCCACGTTTATACAGATGGCGGTGTAGATATTTCCATCTTTCTACAAATGGCAGTGTAGATATTTCCATGATTATAGAGATGGCGGTTTAGATAATTCCATGTTTATATAGATGGCAGTGGAGATATTTTCCTGTTTATGTAGATGGAGTTGAAGATACCTCCATGTTTAAAGAGATGGCGGTGTGTATATTTCCATGTTGATGGAGATAGCGGTGTAGATATTTCCATGTTTATAGAGATAGCGGTGTAGTTATTTCCATGTTTATAGAGATAGCGGTGTAGATATTTCCATGTTTCTACAGATGACTGTGTAGATATTTCCATGTTTGTACAGATGGCAGTGTAGATATTTCCATGTTTATAGAGATAGAAGTGTAGATATTTTCATGTTTATACATATTGCGGTGGAGATTTGTCCATGTTTATACAGATAGCAATGGAGATACTTCCACGTTAATACACATAGCGGTGTAGATATGTCCATGTATATACAGATAGCGTTGTAGATATTTCCATGTTTATACAGACGGCTGTGCCGATATTTCCATGTTTAAACAGAGTTCTCTGTAGATATTTCCATGTTTATATAGATGACAGTGCAGATATTTCCAGGTTTATACAGATGGCTGTGTAGATATTTCCATGTTTATACAGATGGCTGTGTAGATATTTCCATGTTTATACAGATGACTTTGTAGGTATTTCCATGTTTATACAGATGGCGGTGTAGATATTTCCATGTTTATAGAGATAGCTGTGTAGATATTTCCATGTTTACACAGATAGCGGTTTAGATATTTCCATGTTTATACAGATGGCGGTGTAGATATTTCCATGTTTATACAGTTCGCGGTGTAGAGATTTCCATGTTTATACAGATAGCGGTGTAGATATTTCCATGTTTATACAGATGACGGTGTAGATATTTCCATGTTTATAGAGATGGCGGTGTAGATATTTTCATGTTTATAGAGATAGCGGTGTAGATATATCAATGTTCATTGTGATAGCAGTGAGGATATTTCCATGTTTATACAGATAGCAGTGTAGATATTTCCACTTTTATAGAGATAGCGGTTTAGATATTTCATATTTGTACAGAGAGCGGTGTAGATATTTCCATGTTTATACAGATTGCGGTGTAGATATTTCCATGTTTATACAGATAGCGGTGTAGGTATTTCCACGTTTATACAGATGGCGGTGTAGATATTTCCATCTTTCTACAAATGGCAGTGTAGATATTTCCAAGATTATAGAGATGGCGGTGTAGATATTTCCATGTTTATATAGATGGCAGTGTAGATATTTTCCTGTTTATGTAGATGGAGTTGAAGATACCTCCATGTTTAAAGAGATGGCGGTGTGTATATTTCCATGTTGATGGAGATAGCGGTGTAGATATTTCCATGTTTATAGAGATAGCGGTGTAGTTATTTCCATGTTTATAGAGATAGCGTTGTAGATATTTCCATGTTTCTACAGATGACTGTGTAGATATTTCCATGTTTGTACAGATGGCAGTGTAGATATTTCCATGTTTATAGAGATAGAAGTGTAGATATTTTTATGTTTATACATATTGCGGTGGAGATTTGTCCATGTTTATACAGATAGCAATGGAGATATTTCCACGTTAATACACATAGCGGTGTAGATATTTCCATGTATATACAGATAGCGTTGTAGATATTTCCATGTTTATACAGACGGCTGTGCCGATATTTCCATGTTTAAACAGAGTTCTCTGTAGATATTTCCATGTTTATATAGATGACAGTGCAGATATTTCCAGGTTTATACAGATGGCTGTGTAGATATTTCCATGTTTATACAGATGGCTGTGTAGATATTTCCATGTTTATACAGATGACTTTGTAGGTATTTCCATGTTTATACAGATGGCGGTGTAGATATTTCCATGTTTATAGAGATAGCTGTGTAGATATTTCCATGTTTACACAGATAGCGGTTTAGTTAATTCCATGTTTATACAGATCGCGGTGTAGATATTTCCATGTTTATACAGATCGCAGTGGAGATGTTTCCATGTTTATACAGATAGCGGTGTAGATATTTCCATGTTTATACAGATGACGGTGTAGATATTTCCATGTTTATAGAGATGGCGGTGTAGATATTTCCATGTTTATGGAGATAGCGGTGTAGATATATCAATGTTCATAGAGATAGCAGTGAGGATATTTCCATGTTTATACAGATAGCAGTGTAGATATTTCCACTGTTATAGAGATAGCGGTTTAGATATTTCATATTTATACATTGAGTGGTGTAGATATTTCCATGTTTATACAGATTGCGGTGTAGATATTTCCATGTTTATAGAGATAGCTGTGTGGATATTTCCATGTTTACACAGATAGCGGTTTAGATATTTCCATGTTTATACAGATTGCGGTGTAGATATTTCCATGTTTATACAGATGGCTGTGTAGATATTACCATGTTTATACAGATGACTTTGTAGGTATTTCCATGTTTATACAGAAGGCGGTGTAGATATTTCCATGTTTATAGAGATAGCTGGGTAGATATTTCCATGTTTACACAGATAGCGGTTTAGATATTTCCATGTTTATACAGATCACGGTGTAGATATTTCCATGTTTATACAGATCGCGGTGTAGATATTTCCATGTTTATACAGATAGCGGTGTAGATATTTCCATGTTAATACAGATGACGGTGTAGATATTTCCATGTTTATAGAGATGGCGGTGTAGATATTTCCATGTTTATAGAGATAGCGGTGTAGATATATGAACGTTCATAGAGATAGCAGTGAGGATATTTCCATGTTTATACTGAAAGCAGTGTAGATATTTCCACTTTTATAGAGATCGCGGTTTAGATATTTCATATTTATACAGAGAGCGGTGTAGATATTTCCATGTTTATACAGATTGCGGTGTAGATATTTCCATATTTATACAGATAGCGGTGTAGATATTTCCACGTTTATACAGATGGCGGTGTACATATTTCCATCTTTCTACAAATGGCAGTGTAGATATTTCCATGTTTACAGAGATGGCGGTGTAGATATTTCCATGTTTATATAGATGGCAGTGTAGATATTTTCTTGTTTATTTAGATGGCGTTGTAGATACCTCCATGTTTAAAGAGATGGCGGTGTGTATATTTCCATGTTGATGGAGATAGCGGTGTACATATTGCCATGTTTATAGAAATAGCGGTGTAGTTATTTCCCTGTTTATAGAGATAGGGGTGTACATATTTCCATGTTTCTACAGATGACTGTGTAGATATTTCCATGTTTGTACAGATGGCAGTGTAGATATTTCCATGTTTATAGAGATAGAAGTGTAGATATTTTCATGTTTATACATATTGCGGTGGAGATTTGTCCATGTTTATACAGATAGCAATGGAGATATTTCCACGTTAATACACATAGCGGTGTAGATATTTCCATGTTTATACAGATAGCGTTGTAGATATTTCCATGTTTATACAGATGGCTGTGCCGATATTTCCATGTTTATACAGAGTTCTCTGTAGATATATCCATGTTTATATAGATGACAGTGCAGATAATTCCAGGTTTATACAGATGGCTGTGTAGATATTTCCATGTTTATACAGATGACTTTGTAGGTATTTTCAGGTTTATACAGATGGCGGTTTAGATATTTCCATGTTTATAGAGATAGCTGTGTAGATATTTCCATGTTTACACAGATAGCGTTTTAGATCTTTCCATGTATATACAGATCGCGGTGTAGATATTTCCATGTTTATGCAGATCGTGGTGTAGATATTTCCATGTTTATACAGATGACGGTGTAGATATTTGCATGTTTATAGAGATGGCGGTGTAGATATTTCCATGTTTATAGAGATAGCGGTGTAGATCTATCAATGTTCATAGAGATAGCAGTGAGGATATTTCCATGTTTATACAGATAGCAGTGTAGATATTTCCACTTTTATAGAGATAGCGGTTTAGATATTTCATATGTATACAGAGAGCGGTGTAGATATTTCCATGTTTATACAGATTGCGGTGTAGATATTTCCATGTTTGTACAGATAGCGGTGTAGGTATTTCCACGTTTATACAGATTGCGGTGTAGATATTTCCATCTTTCTACAAATGGCAGTGTAGATATTTCCATGTTTATAGAGATGGCGGTGTAGATATTTCCATGTTTATATAGATGGCAGTGTAGATATTTTCTTGTTTATGTAGATGGCGTTGTAGATACCTCCATGTTTAAAGAGATGGCGGTGTGTATATTTCCATGTTGATGGAGATAGCGGTGTAGATATTTCTATGTTTATAGAGATAGCGGTGTAGTTATTTCCATGTTTATAGAGATAGCGGTGTAGATATTTCCATGTTTCTACAGATGACTGTGTAGATATTTCCATGTTTGTACAGATGGCAGTGTAGATATTTCCATGTTTATAGAGATAGAAGTGTAGATATTTTCATGTTTATACATATTGCGGTGGAGCTTTGTCCATGTTTATACAGATAGCAATGGAGATATTTCCACGTTAATACACATAGCGGTGTAGATATTTCCATGTTTATACAGATAGCGTTGTAGATATTTCCATGTTTATACAGATGGCTGTGCCGATAATTCCATGTTTATACAGAGTTCTCTGTAGATATTTCCATGTTTATATAGATGACAGTGCAGATATTTCCAGGTTTATAGAGATGGCTGTGTAGATATTTCCATGTTTATACAGATGGCTGTGTAGGTATTTCCATATTTATACAGATGACTTTGTAGGTATTTCCATGTTTATACAGATGGCGGTGTAGATATTTCCATGTTTATAGAGATAGCTGTGTAGATATTTCCATGTTTACACAGATAGCGGTTTAGATATTTCCATGTTTATACAGATCGCGGTGTAGATATTTCCATGTTTATACAGATCGCGCTGTAGATATTTCCATGTTTATACAGATAGCGGTGTAGATATTTCCATGTTTATACAGATGACGGTTTAGATATTTCCATGTTTATACAGATGGCGGTGTAGATATTTCCATGTTTATAGAGATAGCGGTGTAGATATATCAATGTTGACTGTGATAGCAGTGAGTATATTTCCATGTTTATACAGATAGCAGTGTAGATATTTCCACTTTTATAGAGATAGCGGTTTAGATATTTCATATTTATACAGAGAGCGGTGTAGATATTTCCATGTTTATACAGATTGCGGTGTAGATATTTCCATGTTTATACAGATAGCGGTGTAGGTATTTCCACGTTTATACAGATGGCGGTGTAGATATTTCCATCTTTCTACAAATGGCAGTGTAGATATTTCCATGATTATAGAGATGGCGGTGTAGATAATTCCATGTTTATATAGATGGCAGTGTAGATATTTTCCTGTTTATGTAGATGGAGTTGAAGATACCTCCATGTTTAAAGAGATGGCGGTGTGTATATTTCCATGTTGATGGAGATAGCGGTGTAGATATTTCCATGTTTATAGAGATAGCGGTGTAGTTATTTCCATGTTTATAGAGATAGCGGTGTAGATATTTCCATGTTTCTACAGATGACTGTGTAGATATTTCCATGTTTGTACAGATGGCAGTGTAGATATTTCCATGTTTATAGAGATAGAAGTGTAGATATTTTCATGTTTATACATATTGCGGTGGAGATTTGTCCATGTTTATACAGATAGCAATGGAGATACTTCCACGTTAGTACACATAGCGGTGTAGATATGTCCATGTATATACAGATAGCGTTGTAGATATTTCCATGTTTATACAGACGGCTGTGCCGATATTTCCATGTTTAAACAGAGTTCTCTGTAGATATTTCCATGTTTATATAGATGACAGTGCAGATATTTCCAGGTTTATACAGATGGCTGTGTAGATATTTCCATGTTTATACAGATGGCTGTGTAGATATTTCCATGTTTATACAGATGACTTTGTAGGTATTTCCATGTTTATACAGATGGCGGTGTAGATATTTCCATGTTTATAGAGATAGCTGTGTTGATATTTCCATGTTTACACAGATAGCGGTTTAGATATTTCCATGTTTATACAGATGGCGGTGTAGATATTTCCATGTTTATACAGTTCGCGGTGTAGAGATTTCCATGTTTATACAGATAGCGGTGTAGATATTTCCATGTTTATACAGATGATGGTGTAGATATTTCCATGTTTATAGAGATGGCGGTGTAGATATTTCCATGTTTATAGAGATAGCGGTGTAGATATATCAATGTTCATTGTGATAGCAGTGAGGATATTTCCATGTTTATACAGATAGCAGTGTAGATATTTCCACTTTTATAGAGATAGCGGTTTAGATATTTCATATTTGTACAGAGAGCGGTGTAGATATTTCCATGTTTATACAGATTGCGGTGTAGATATTTCCATGTTTATACATATAGCGGTGTAGGTATTTCCACGTTTATACAGATGGCGGTGTAGATATTTCCATCTTTCTACAAATGGCAGTGTAGATATTTCCAAGATTATAGAGATGGCGGTGTAGATATTTCCATGTTTATATAGATGGCAGTGTAGATATTTTCCTGTTTATGTAGATGGAGTTGAAGATATCTCCATGTTTAAAGAGATGGCGGTGTGTATATTTCCATGTTGATGGAGATAGCGGTGTAGATATTTCCATGTTTATAGAGATAGCGGTGTAGTTATTTCCATGTTTATAGAGATAGCGTTGTAGATATTTCCATGTTTCTACAGATGACTGTGTAGATATTTCCATGTTTGTACAGATGGCAGTGTAGATATTTCCATGTTTATAGAGATAGAAGTGTAGATATTTTTATGTTTATACATATTGCGGTGGAGATTTGTCCATGTTTATACAGATAGCAATGGAGATATTTCCACGTTAATACACATAGCGGTGTAGATATTTCCATGTATATACAGATAGCGTTGTAGATATTTCCATGTTTATACAGACGGCTGTGCCGATATTTCCATGTTTAAACAGAGTTCTCTGTAGATATTTCCATGTTTATATAGATGACAGTGCAGATATTTCCAGGTTTATACAGATGGCTGTGTAGATATTTCCATGTTTATACAGATGGCTGTGTAGATATTTCCAGGTTTATACAGATGACTTTGTAGGTATTTCCATGTTTATACAGATGGCGGTGTAGATATTTCCATGTTTATAGAGATAGCTGTGTAGATATTTCCATGTTTACACAGATAGCGGTTTAGTTAATTCCATGTTTATACAGATCGCGGTGTAGATATTTCCATGTTTATACAGATCGCGGTGGAGATGTTTCCATGTTTATACAGATAGCGGTGTAGATATTTCCATGTTTATACAGATGACGGTGTAGATATTTCCATGTTTATAGAGATGGCGGTGTAGATATTTCCATGTTTATGGAGATAGCGGTGTAGATATATCAATGTTCACAGAGATAGCAGTGAGGATATTTCCATGTTTATACAGATAGCAGTGTAGATATTTCCACTGTTATAGAGATAGCGTTTTAGATATTTCATATTTATACATTGAGTGGTGTAGATATTTCCATGTTTATACAGATTGCGGTGTAGATATTTCCATGTTTATAGAGATAGCTGTGTGGATATTTCCATGTTTACACAGATAGCGGTTTAGATATTTCCATGTTTAACAGATTGCGGTGTAGATATTTCCATGTTTATAGAGATGGCGGTGTAGATATTTCCATGTTTATATAGATGGCAGTGTAGATATTTTCTTGTTTATGTAGATGGAGTTGAGGATACCTCCATGTTTAAAGAGATGGCGGTGTGTATATTTCCATGTTGATGGAGATAGCGGTGTAGATATTTCCATGTTTATAGAGATAGCGGTGTAGTTATTTCCATGTTTATAGAGATAGCGTTGTAGATATTTCCATGTTTCTACAGATGACTGTGTAGATATTTCCATGTTTGTACAGATGGCAGTGTAGATATTTCCATGTTTATAGAGATAGAAGGGTAGATATTTTTATGTTTATACATATTGCGGTGGAGATTTGTCCATGTTTATACAGATAGCAATGGAGATATTTCCACGTTAATACACATAGCGGTGTAGATATTTCCATGTATATACAGATAGCGTTGTAGATATTTCCATGTTTATACAGACGGCTGTGCCGATATTTCCATGTTTAAACAGAGTTCTCTGTAGATATTTCCATGTTTATATAGATGACAGTGCAGATATTTCCAGGTTTATACAGATGGCTGTGTAGATATTTCCATGTTTATACAGATGGCTGTGTAGATATTTCCATGTTTATACAGATGGCTGTGTAGATATTTCCATGTTTATACAGATGACTTTGTAGGTATTTCCATGTTTATACAGATGGCGGTGTAGATATTTCCATGTTTATAGAGATAGCTGTGTAGATATTTCCATGTTTACACAGATAGCGGTTTAGTTAATTCCATGTTTATACAGATCGCGGTGTAGATATTTCCATGTTTACACAGATCGCGGTGGAGATGTTTCCATGTTTATACAGATAGCGGTGTAGATATTTCCATGTTTATACAGATGACGGTGTAGATATTTCCATGTTTATAGAGATGGCGGTGTAGATATTTCCATGTTTATGGAGATAGCGGTGTAGATATATCAATGTTCATAGAGATAGCAGTGAGGATATTTCCATGTTTATACAGATAGCAGTGTAGATATTTCCACTGTTATAGAGATAGCGGTTTAGATATTTCATATTTATACATTGAGTGGTGTAGATATTTCCATGTTTATACAGATTGCGGTGTAGATATTTCCATGTTTATAGAGATAGCTGTGTGGATATTTCCATGTTTACACAGATAGCGGTTTAGATATTTCCATGTTTATACAGATTGCGGTGTAGATATTTCCATGTTTATAGAGATGGCGGTGTAGATATTTCCATGTTTATATAGATGGCAGTGTAGATATTTTCCTGTTTATGTAGATGGAGTTGAAGATACCTCCATGTTTAAAGAGATGGCGGTGTGTATATTTCCATGTTGATGGAGATAGCGGTGTAGATATTTCCATGTTTATAGAGATAGCGGTGTAGTTATTTCCATGTTTATAGAGATAGCGTTGTAGATATTTCCATGTTTCTACAGATGACTGTGTAGATATTTCCATGTTTGTACAGATGGCAGTGTAGATATTTCCATGTTTATAGAGATAGAAGTGTAGATATTTTTATGTTTATACATATTGCGGTGGAGATTTGTCCATGTTTATACAGATAGCAATGGAGATATTTCCACGTTAATACACATAGCGGTGTAGATATTTCCATGTATATACAGATAGCGTTGTAGATATTTCCATGTTTATACAGACGGCTGTGCCGATATTTCCATGTTTAAACAGAGTTCTCTGTAGATATTTCCATGTTTATATAGATGACAGTGCAGATATTTCCAGGTTTATACAGATGGCTGTGTAGATATTTCCATGTTTATACAGATGGCTGTGTAGATATTTCCAGGTTTATACAGATGACTTTGTAGGTATTTCCATGTTTATACAGATGGCGGTGTAGATATTTCCATGTTTATAGAGATAGCTGTGTAGATATTTCCATGTTTACACAGATAGCGGTTTAGTTAATTCCATGTTTATACAGATCGCGGTGTAGATATTTCCATGTTTATACAGATCGCGGTGGAGATGTTTCCATGTTTATACAGATAGCGGTGTAGATATTTCCATGTTTATACAGATGACGGTGTAGATATTTCCATGTTTATAGAGATGGCGGTGTAGATATTTCCATGTTTATGGAGATAGCGGTGTAGATATATCAATGTTCACAGAGATAGCAGTGAGGATATTTCCATGTTTATACAGATAGCAGTGTAGATATTTCCACTGTTATAGAGATAGCGGTTTAGATATTTCATATTTATACATTGAGTGGTGTAGATATTTCCATGTTTATACAGATTGCGGTGTAGATATTTCCATGTTTATAGAGATAGCTGTGTGGATATTTCCATGTTTACACAGATAGCGGTTTAGATATTTCCATGTTTAACAGATTGCGGTGTAGATATTTCCATGTTTATAGAGATGGCGGTGTAGATATTTCCATGTTTATATAGATGGCAGTGTAGATATTTTCTTGTTTATGTAGATGGAGTTGAGGATACCTCCATGTTTAAAGAGATGGCGGTGTGTATATTTCCATGTTGATGGAGATAGCGGTGTAGATATTTCCATGTTTATAGAGATAGCGGTGTAGTTATTTCCATGTTTATAGAGATAGCGTTGTAGATATTTCCATGTTTCTACAGATGACTGTGTAGATATTTCCATGTTTGTACAGATGGCAGTGTAGATATTTCCATGTTTATAGAGATAGAAGGGTAGATATTTTTATGTTTATACATATTGCGGTGGAGATTTGTCCATGTTTATACAGATAGCAATGGAGATATTTCCACGTTAATACACATAGCGGTGTAGATATTTCCATGTATATACAGATAGCGTTGTAGATATTTCCATGTTTATACAGACGGCTGTGCCGATATTTCCATGTTTAAACAGAGTTCTCTGTAGATATTTCCATGTTTATATAGATGACAGTGCAGATATTTCCAGGTTTATACAGATGGCTGTGTAGATATTTCCATGTTTATACAGATGGCTGTGTAGATATTTCCATGTTTATACAGATGGCTGTGTAGATATTTCCATGTTTATACAGATGGCTGTGTAGATATTTCCATGTTTATACAGATGACTTTGTAGGTATTTCCATGTTTATACAGATGGCGGTGTAGATATTTCCATGTTTATAGAGATAGCTGTGTAGATATTTCCATGTTTACACAGATAGCGGTTTAGTTAATTCCATGTTTATACAGATCGCGGTGTAGATATTTCCATGTTTACACAGATCGCGGTGGAGATGTTTCCATGTTTATACAGATAGCGGTGTAGATATTTCCATGTTTATACAGATGACGGTGTAGATATTTCCATGTTTATAGAGATGGCGGTGTAGATATTTCCATGTTTATGGAGATAGCGGTGTAGATATATCAATGTTCATAGAGATAGCAGTGAGGATATTTCCATGTTTATACAGATAGCAGTGTAGATATTTCCACTGTTATAGAGATAGCGGTTTAGATATTTCATATTTATACATTGAGTGGTGTAGATATTTCCATGTTTATACAGATTGCGGTGTAGATATTTCCATGTTTATAGAGATAGCTGTGTGGATATTTCCATGTTTACACAGATAGCGGTTTAGATATTTCGATGTTTATACAGATTGCGGTGTAGATATTTCCATGTTTATAGAGATGGCGGTGTAGATATTTCCATGTTTATATAGATGGCAGTGTAGATATTTTCTTGTTTATGTAGATGGAGTTGAAGATACCTCCATGTTTAAAGAGATGGCGGTGTGTATATTTCCATGTTGATGGAGATAGCGGTGTAGATATTTCCATGTTTATAGAGATAGCGGTGTAGTTATTTCCATGTTTATAGAGATAGCGTTGTAGATATTTCCATGTTTCTACAGATGACTGTGTAGATATTTCCATGTTTGTACAGATGGCAGTGTAGATATTTCCATGTTTATAGAGATAGAAGTGTAGATATTTTTATGTTTATACATATTGCGGTGGAGATTTGTCCATGTTTATACAGATAGCAATGGAGATATTTCCACGTTAATACACATAGCGGTGTAGATATTTCCATGTATATACAGATAGCGTTGTAGATATTTCCATGGTTATACAGACGGCTGTGCCGATATTTCCATGTTTAAACAGAGTTCTCTGTAGATATTTCCATGTTTATATAGATGACAGTGCAGATATTTCCAGGTTTATACAGATGGCTGTGTAGATATTTCCATGTTTATACAGATGGCTGTGTAGATATTTCCATGTTTATACAGATGACTTTGTAGGTATTTCCATGTTTATACAGATGGCGGTGTAGATATTTCCATGTTTATAGAGATAGCTGTGTAGATATTTCCATGTTTACACAGATAGCGGTTTAGTTAATTCCATGTTTATACAGATCGCGGTGTAGATATTTCCATGTTTATACAGATCGCGGTGGAGATGTTTCCATGTTTATACAGATAGCGGTGTAGATATTTCCATGTTTATACAGATGACGGTGTAGATATTTCCATGTTTATAGAGATGGCGGTGTAGATATTTCCATGTTTATGGAGATAGCGGTGTAGATATATCAATGTTCATAGAGATAGCAGTGAGGATATTTCCATGTTTATACAGATAGCAGTGTAGATATTTCCACTGTTATAGAGATAGCGGTTTAGATATTTCATATTTATACATTGAGTGGTGTAGATATTTCCATGTTTATACAGATTGCGGTGTAGATATTTCCATGTTTATAGAGATAGCTGTGTGGATATTTCCATGTTTACACAGATAGCGGTTTAGATATTTCCATGTTTATACAGATTGCGGTGTAGATATTTCCATGTTTATAGAGATGGCGGTGTAGATATTTCCATGTTTATATAGATGGCGGTGTAGATATTTTCTTGTTTATGTAGATGGAGTTGAAGATACCTCCATGTTTAAAGAGATGGCGGTGTGTATATTTCCATGTTGATGGAGATAGCGGTGTAGATATTTCCATGTTTATAGAGATAGCGGTGTAGTTATTTCCATGTTTATAGAGATAGCGGTGTAGATATTTCCATGTTTCTACAGATGACTGTGTAGATATTTCCATGTTTGTACAGATGGCAGTGTAGATATTTCCATGTTTATAGAGATAGAAGTGTAGATATTTTCATGTTTATACATATTGCGGTGGAGATTTGTCCATGTTTATACAGATAGCAATGGAGATATTTCCACGTTAATACACATAGCAGTGTAGATATTTCCATGTATATACAGATAGCGTTGTAGATATTTCCATGTTTATACAGACGGCTGTGCCGATATTTCCATGTTTAAACAGAGTTCTCTGTAGATATTTCCATGTTTATATAGATGACAGTGCAGATATTTCCAGGTTTATAGAGATGGCTGTGTAGATATTTCCATGTTTATACAGATGGCTGTGTAGATATTTCCATGTTTATACAGATGACTTTGTAGGTATTTCCATGTTTATACAGATGGCGGTGTAGATATTTCCATGTTTATAGAGATAGCTGTGTAGATATTTCCATGTTTACACAGATAGCGGTTTAGATAATTCCATGTTTATACAGATCGCGGTGTAGATATTTCCATGTTTATACAGATCGCGGTGTATATGTTTCCATGTTTATACAGATAGCGGTGTAGATATTACCATGTTTATACAGATGACGGTGTAGATATTTCCATGTTTATAGAGATGGCAGTGTAGATATTTCCATGTTTATAGAGATAGCGGTGTAGATATATCAATGTTCATAGAGATGGCAGTGAGGATATTTCCATGTTTATACAGATAGCAGTGTAGATATTTCCACTGTTATAGAGATAGCGGTTTAGATATTTCATATTTATACATTGAGCGGTGTAGATATTTCCATGTTTATACAGATTGCGGTGTAGATATTTCCATGTTTATAGAGATAGCTGTGTAGATATTTCCATGTTTACACAGATAGCGGTTTAGATATTTCCATGTTTATACAGATTGCGGTGTAGATATTTCCATGTTTATAGAGATGGCGGTGTAGATATTTCCATGTTTATATAGATGGCAGTGTAGATATTTTCCTGTTTATGTAGATGGAGTTGAAGATACCTCCATGTTTAAAGAGATGGCGGTGTGTATATTTCCATGTTGATGGAGATAGCGGTGTAGATATTTCCATGTTTATAGAGATAGCGGTGTAGTTATTTCCATGTTTATAGAGATAGCGTTGTAGATATTTCCATGTTTCTACAGATGACTGTGTAGATATTTCCATGTTTGTACAGATGGCAGTGTAGATATTTCCATGTTTATAGAGATAGAAGTGTAGATATTTTTATGTTTATACATATTGCGGTGGAGATTTGTCCATGTTTATACAGATAGCAATGGAGATATTTCCACGTTAATACACATAGCGGTGTAGATATTTCCATGTATATACAGATAGCGTTGTAGATATTTCCATGTTTATACAGACGGCTGTGCCGATATTTCCATGTTTAAACAGAGTTCTCTGTAGATATTTCCATGTTTATATAGATGACAGTGCAGATATTTCCAGGTTTATACAGATGGCTGTGTAGATATTTCCATGTTTATACAGATGGCTGTGTAGATATTTCCAGGTTTATACAGATGACTTTGTAGGTATTTCCATGTTTATACAGATGGCGGTGTAGATATTTCCATGTTTATAGAGATAGCTGTGTAGATATTTCCATGTTTACACAGATAGCGGTTTAGTTAATTCCATGTTTATACAGATCGCGGTGTAGATATTTCCATGTTTATACAGATCGCGGTGGAGATGTTTCCATGTTTATACAGATAGCGGTGTAGATATTTCCATGTTTATACAGATGACGGTGTAGATATTTCCATGTTTATAGAGATGGCGGTGTAGATATTTCCATGTTTATGGAGATAGCGGTGTAGATATATCAATGTTCACAGAGATAGCAGTGAGGATATTTCCATGTTTATACAGATAGCAGTGTAGATATTTCCACTGTTATAGAGATAGCGGTTTAGATATTTCATATTTATACATTGAGTGGTGTAGATATTTCCATGTTTATACAGATTGCGGTGTAGATATTTCCATGTTTATAGAGATAGCTGTGTGGATATTTCCATGTTTACACAGATAGCGGTTTAGATATTTCCATGTTTAACAGATTGCGGTGTAGATATTTCCATGTTTATAGAGATGGCGGTGTAGATATTTCCATGTTTATATAGATGGCAGTGTAGATATTTTCTTGTTTATGTAGATGGAGTTGAGGATACCTCCATGTTTAAAGAGATGGCGGTGTGTATATTTCCATGTTGATGGAGATAGCGGTGTAGATATTTCCATGTTTATAGAGATAGCGGTGTAGTTATTTCCATGTTTATAGAGATAGCGTTGTAGATATTTCCATGTTTCTACAGATGACTGTGTAGATATTTCCATGTTTGTACAGATGGCAGTGTAGATATTTCCATGTTTATAGAGATAGAAGGGTAGATATTTTTATGTTTATACATATTGCGGTGGAGATTTGTCCATGTTTATACAGATAGCAATGGAGATATTTCCACGTTAATACACATAGCGGTGTAGATATTTCCATGTATATACAGATAGCGTTGTAGATATTTCCATGTTTATACAGACGGCTGTGCCGATATTTCCATGTTTAAACAGAGTTCTCTGTAGATATTTCCATGTTTATATAGATGACAGTGCAGATATTTCCAGGTTTATACAGATGGCTGTGTAGATATTTCCATGTTTATACAGATGGCTGTGTAGATATTTCCATGTTTATACAGATGGCTGTGTAGATATTTCCATGTTTATACAGATGACTTTGTAGGTATTTCCATGTTTATACAGATGGCGGTGTAGATATTTCCATGTTTATAGAGATAGCTGTGTAGATATTTCCATGTTTACACAGATAGCGGTTTAGTTAATTCCATGTTTATACAGATCGCGGTGTAGATATTTCCATGTTTACACAGATCGCGGTGGAGATGTTTCCATGTTTATACAGATAGCGGTGTAGATATTTCCATGTTTATACAGATGACGGTGTAGATATTTCCATGTTTATAGAGATGGCGGTGTAGATATTTCCATGTTTATGGAGATAGCGGTGTAGATATATCAATGTTCATAGAGATAGCAGTGAGGATATTTCCATGTTTATACAGATAGCAGTGTAGATATTTCCACTGTTATAGAGATAGCGGTTTAGATATTTCATATTTATACATTGAGTGGTGTAGATATTTCCATGTTTATACAGATTGCGGTGTAGATATTTCCATGTTTATAGAGATAGCTGTGTGGATATTTCCATGTTTACACAGATAGCGGTTTAGATATTTCCATGTTTATACAGATTGCGGTGTAGATATTTCCATGTTTATAGAGATGGCGGTGTAGATATTTCCATGTTTATATAGATGGCAGTGTAGATATTTTCTTGTTTATGTAGATGGAGTTGAAGATACCTCCATGTTTAAAGAGATGGCGGTGTGTATATTTCCATGTTGATGGAGATAGCGGTGTAGATATTTCCATGTTTATAGAGATAGCGGTGTAGTTATTTCCATGTTTATAGAGATAGCGTTGTAGATATTTCCATGTTTCTACAGATGACTGTGTAGATATTTCCATGTTTGTACAGATGGCAGTGTAGATATTTCCATGTTTATAGAGATAGAAGTGTAGATATTTTTATGTTTATACATATTGCGGTGGAGATTTGTCCATGTTTATACAGATAGCAATGGAGATATTTCCACGTTAATACACATAGCGGTGTAGATATTTCCATGTATATACAGATAGCGTTGTAGATATTTCCATGGTTATACAGACGGCTGTGCCGATATTTCCATGTTTAAACAGAGTTCTCTGTAGATATTTCCATGTTTATATAGATGACAGTGCAGATATTTCCAGGTTTATACAGATGGCTGTGTAGATATTTCCATGTTTATACAGATGGCTGTGTAGATATTTCCATGTTTATACAGATGACTTTGTAGGTATTTCCATGTTTATACAGATGGCGGTGTAGATATTTCCATGTTTATAGAGATAGCTGTGTAGATATTTCCATGTTTACACAGATAGCGGTTTAGTTAATTCCATGTTTATACAGATCGCGGTGTAGATATTTCCATGTTTATACAGATCGCGGTGGAGATGTTTCCATGTTTATACAGATAGCGGTGTAGATATTTCCATGTTTATACAGATGACGGTGTAGATATTTCCATGTTTATAGAGATGGCGGTGTAGATATTTCCATGTTTATGGAGATAGCGGTGTAGATATATCAATGTTCATAGAGATAGCAGTGAGGATATTTCCATGTTTATACAGATAGCAGTGTAGATATTTCCACTGTTATAGAGATAGCGGTTTAGATATTTCATATTTATACATTGAGTGGTGTAGATATTTCCATGTTTATACAGATTGCGGTGTAGATATTTCCATGTTTATAGAGATAGCTGTGTGGATATTTCCATGTTTACACAGATAGCGGTTTAGATATTTCCATGTTTATACAGATTGCGGTGTAGATATTTCCATGTTTATAGAGATGGCGGTGTAGATATTTCCATGTTTATATAGATGGCGGTGTAGATATTTTCTTGTTTATGTAGATGGAGTTGAAGATACCTCCATGTTTAAAGAGATGGCGGTGTGTATATTTCCATGTTGATGGAGATAGCGGTGTAGATATTTCCATGTTTATAGAGATAGCGGTGTAGTTATTTCCATGTTTATAGAGATAGCGGTGTAGATATTTCCATGTTTCTACAGATGACTGTGTAGATATTTCCATGTTTGTACAGATGGCAGTGTAGATATTTCCATGTTTATAGAGATAGAAGTGTAGATATTTTCATGTTTATACATATTGCGGTGGAGATTTGTCCATGTTTATACAGATAGCAATGGAGATATTTCCACGTTAATACACATAGCAGTGTAGATATTTCCATGTATATACAGATAGCGTTGTAGATATTTCCATGTTTATACAGACGGCTGTGCCGATATTTCCATGTTTAAACAGAGTTCTCTGTAGATATTTCCATGTTTATATAGATGACAGTGCAGATATTTCCAGGTTTATACAGATGGCTGTGTAGATATTTCCATGTTTATACAGATGGCTGTGTAGATATTTCCATGTTTATACAGATGACTTTGTAGGTATTTCCATGTTTATACAGATGGCGGTGTAGATATTTCCATGTTTATAGAGATAGCTGTGTAGATATTTCCATGTTTACACAGATAGCGGTTTAGATAATTCCATGTTTATACAGATCGCGGTGTAGATATTTCCATGTTTATACAGATCGCGGTGTATATGTTTCCATGTTTATACAGATAGCGGTGTAGATATTACCATGTTTATACAGATGACGGTGTAGATATTTCCATGTTTATAGAGATGGCAGTGTAGATATTTCCATGTTTATAGAGATAGCGGTGTAGATATATCAATGTTCATAGAGATGGCAGTGAGGATATTTCCATGTTTATACAGATAGCAGTGTAGATATTTCCACTGTTATAGAGATAGCGGTTTAGATATTTCATATTTATACATTGAGCGGTGTAGATATTTCCATGTTTATACAGATTGCGGTGTAGATATTTCCATGTTTATAGAGATAGCTGTGTAGATATTTCCATGTTTACACAGATAGCGGTTTAGATATTTCCATGTTTATACAGATTGCGGTGTAGATATTTCCATGTTTATAGAGATGGCGGTGTAGATATTTCCATGTTTATATAGATGGCAGTGTAGATATTTTCTTGTTTATGTAGATGGCGTTGTAGATACCTCCATGTTTAAAGAGATGGCGGTGTGTATATTTCCATGTTGATGGAGATAGCGGTGTAGATATTTCCTTGTTTAGAGAGATAGCGGTGTAGTTATTTCCATGTTTATAGAGATAGCGGTGTAGATATTTCCATGTTTCTACAGATGACTGTGTAGATATTTCCATGTTTGTACAGATGGCAGTGTAGATATTTCCATGTTTATAGAGATAGAAGTGTAGATATTTTCATGTTTATACATATTGCGGTGGAGATTTGTCCATGTTTATACAGATAGCAATGGAGATATTTCCACGTTAATACACATAGAGGTGTAGATATTTCCATGTTTATACAGATAGCGTTGTAGATATTTCCATGTTTATACAGATGGCTGTGCCGATATTTCCATGTTTATACAGAGTTCTCTGTAGATATTTCCATGTTTATATAGATGACAGTGCAGATATTTCCAGGTTTATACAGATTGCTGTGTAGATATTTCCATGTTTATACAGATGGCTGTGTAGATATTTCCATGTTTATACAGATGACTTTGTAGGTATTTCCATGTTTATACAGATGGCGGTGTAGATATTTCCATGTTTATAGAGATAACTGTGTAGATATTTCCATGTTTACACAGATAGCGGTTTAGATATTTCCATGTTTATACAGATCACGGTGTAGATATTTCCATGTTTATACAGATCGCGGTGTAGATGTTTCCAAGTTTATACAGATAGCGGTGTAGATATTTCCATGTTTATACAGATGACGGTGTAGATATTTCCAAGTTTATAGAGATGGCGGTGTAGATATTTCCATGTTTATAGAGATAGCGGTGTAGATATATCAATGTTCATAGAGATAGCAGTGAGGATATTTCCATGATTATACAGATAGCAGTGTAGATATTTCCACTGTTATAGAGATAGCGGTTTAGATATTTCATATTTATACAGAGAGCGGTGTAGATATTTCCATGTTTATACAGATTGCGGTGTAGATATTTCCATGTTTACAGAGATAGCTGTGTAGATATTTCCATGTTTACACAGATAGCGGTTTAGATGTTTCCATGTTTATACAGATTGCGGTGTAGATATTTCCATGTTTATATAGATGGCAGTGTAGATATTTTCTTGTTTATGTAGATGGCGTTGTAGATACCTCCATGTTTAAAGAGATGGCGGTGTGTATATTTCCATGTTGATGGAGATAGCGGTGTACATATTTCCATGTTTGTAGAGATAGCGGTGTAGTTATTTCCATGTTTATAGAGATAGCGGTGTAGATATTACCATGTTTCTACAGATGACTGTAGATATTTCCATGTTTGTACAGATGGCAGTGTAGATATTTCCATGTTTACAGAGATAGAAGTGTAGATATTTTCATGTTTATACATATTGCGGTGGAGATTTGTCCATGTTTATACAGATAGCAATGGAGATATTTCCACGTTAATACACATAGCGGTGTAGATATTTCCATGTATATACAGATAGCGTTGTAGATATTTCCATGTTTATACAGACGGCTGTGCCGATATTTCCATGTTTAAACAGAGTTCTCTGCAGATATTTCCATGTTTATATAGATGACAGTGCAGATATTTCCAGGTTTATACAGATGGCTGTGTAGATATTTCCATGTTTATACAGATGGCTGTGTAGATATTTCCATGTTTATACAGATGACTTTGTAGGTATTTCCATGTTTATACAGAGTGCGTTGTAGATATTTCCATGTTTGTAGAGATAGCTGTGTAGATATTTCCATGTTTACACAGATAGCGGTTTAGATAATTCCATGTATATACAGATCGCGGTGTAGATATTTCCATGTTTATACAGATCGCGGTGTAGATGTTTCCATGTTTATACAGATAGCCGTGTAGATATTTCCATGTTTATACAGATGACGGTGTAGATATTTCCATGTTTATAGAGATGGCGGTGTAGATATTTCCATGTTTATAGAGATAGCGGTGTAGATATATCAATGTTCATAGTGATAGCAGTGAGGATATTTCCATGTTTATACAGATAGCAGTGTAGATATTTCCACTTTTATAGAGATAGCGGTTTATATATTTCATATTTATACAGAGAGCGGTGTAGATATTTCCATGTTTATACAGATTGCGGTGTAGATATTTCCATGTTTATACAGATAGCGGTGTAGGTATTTCCACGTTTATACAGATGGCGGTGTAGATATTTCCATCTTTCTACAAATGGCAGTGTAGATATTTCCATGTTTATAGAGATGGTGGTGTAGATATTTCCATGTTTATATAGATGGCAGTGTAGATATTTTCTTGTTTATGTAGATGGAGTTGAAGATACCTCCATGTTTAAAGAGATGGCGGTGTGTATATTTCCATGTTGATATAGATAGCAGTGTAGATATTTCCATGTTTATAGAGATAGCGGTGTAGTTATTTCCATGTTTATAGAGATAGCGGTGTAGATATTTTCATGTTTCTACAGATGACTGTGTAGATATTTCCATGTTTGTACAGATGGCAGTGTAGATATTTCCATGTTTATAGAGATAGAAGTGTAGATATTTTCATGTTTATACATATTGCGGTGGAGATTTGTCCATGTTTATACAGATAGCAATGGAGATATTTCCACGTTAATACACATAGCGGTGTAGATATTTCCATGTTTATACAGATAGCGTTGTAGATATTTCCATGCTTATACAGATGGCTGTGCCGATATTTCCATGTTTATACAGTGTTCTCTGTAGATATTTCCATGTTTATATAGATGACATTGCAGATATTTCCAGGTTTATACAGATGGCTGTGTAGATATTTCCATGTTTATACAGATGGCTGTGTAGATATTTCCATGTTTATACAGATGACTTTGTAGGTATTTCCATGTTTATACAGATGGCGGTGTAGATATTTCCATGTTTATAGAGATAGCTGTGTAGATATTTCCATGTTTACACAGATAGCAGTTTAGATAATTCCATGTTTATACAGATCGCGGTGTAGATATTTCCATGTTTATACAGATCGCGGTGTAGATGCTTCCATGTTTATACAGAGAGCGGTGTAGATATTTCCATGTTTATACAGATGACGGTGTAGATATTTCCATGTTTATAGAGATGGCGGTGTAGATATTTCCATGATTATAGAGATAGCGGTGTAGATATATGAATGTTCATAGAGATAGCAGTGAGGATATTTCCATGTTTATACATATTGCAGTGTAGATATTTCCACTTTTATAGAGATAGCGGTTTAGATATTTCATATTTATACAGAGAGCGGTGTAGATATTTCCATGTTTATACAGATTGCGGTGTAGATATTTCCATGTTTATACAGATAGCGGTGTAGGTATTTACACGTTTATACAGATGGCGGTGTAGATATTTCCATCTTTCTACAAATGGCAGTGTAGATATTTCCATGTATATAGAGATGGCGGTGTAGATATTTCCATCTTTCTACAAATGGCAGTGTAGATATTTCCATGTTTATAGAGATGGCGGTGTAGATATTTCCATGTTTATATAGATGGCAGTGTAGATATTTTCTTGTTTATGTAGATGGCGTTGTAGATACCTCCATGTTTAAAGAGATGGCGGTGTGTATATTTCCATGTTGATGGAGATAGCGGTGTAGATATTTCCATGTTTATAGAGATAGCGGTGTAGTTATTTCCATGTTTATAGAGATAGCGGTGTAGATATTTCCATGTTTCTACAGATGACTGTGTAGATATTTCCATGTTTGTACAGATGGTAGTGTAGATATTTCCATGTTTATAGAGATAGAAGTGTAGATATTTTCATGTTTATACATATTGCGGTGGAGATTTGTCCATGTTTATACAGATAGCAATGGAGATATTTCCACGTTAATACACATAGCGGTGTAGATATTTCCATGTTTATACAGATAGCGTTTTAGATATTTCCATGTTTATACAGATGGCTGTGCCGATATTTCCATGTTTATACAGAGTTCTCTGTAGATATTTCCATGTTTATATAGATGACAGTGCAGATATTTCCAGGTTTATACAGATGGCTGTGTAGATATTTCCATGTTTATACAGATGGCTTTGTAGATATTTCCATGTTTATACAGATGACTTTGTAGGTATTTCTATGTTTATACAGATGGCGGTGTAGATATTTCCATGTTTATAGAGATAGCTGTGTAGATATTTCCATGTTTACACAGATAGCAGTTTAGATAATTCCATGTTTATACAGATCGCGGTGTAGATATTTCCATGTTTATACAGATCGCGGTGTAGATGTTTCCATGTTTATACAGATAGCGGTGTAGATATTTCCATGTTTATACACATGACGGTGTAGATATTTCCATGTTTATAGAGATGGCGGTGTAGATATTTCCATGTTTATAGAGATAGCGGTGTAGATATATCAATGTTCATAGAGATAGCAGTGAGGATATTTCCATGTTTATACAGATTGCAATGTAGATATTTCCACTTTTATAGAGATAGCGGTTTAGATATTTCATATTTATACAGAGAGCGGTGTAGATATTTCCATGTTTATACAGATTGCAGTGTAGATATTTCCATGTTTATACAGATAGCGGTGTAGGTATTTACACGTTTATACAGATGGCGGTGTAGATATTTCCATCTTTCTACAAATGGCAGTGTAGATATTTCCATGTATATAGAGATGGCGGTGTAGATATTTCCATCTTTCTACAAATGGCAGTGTAGATATTTCCATGTTTATAGAGATGGCGGTGTAGATATTTCCATGTTTATATAGATGGCAGTGTAGATATTTTCTTGTTTATGTAGATGGCGTTGTAGATACCTCCATGTTTAAAGAGATGGCGGTGTGTATATTTCCATGTTGATGGAGATAGCGGTGTAGATATTTCCATGTTTATAGAGATAGCGGTGTAGTTATTTCCATGTTTATAGAGATAGCGGTGTAGATATTTCCATGTTTCTACAGATGACTGTGTAGATATTTCCATGTTTGTACAGATGGCAGTGTAGATATTTCCATGTTTATAGAGATAGAAGTGTAGATATTTTCATGTTTATACATATTGCGGTGGAGATTTGTCCATGTTTATACAGATAGCAATGGAGATATTTCCACGTTAATACACATAGCGGTGTAGATATTTCCATGTTTATACAGATAGCGTTGTAGATATTTCCATGTTTTTACAGATGGCTGTGCCGATATTTCCATGTTTATACAGAGTTCTCTGTAGATATTTCCATGTTTATATAGATGACAGTGCAGATATTTCCAGCTTTATACAGATGGCTGTGTAGATATTTCCATGTTTATACAGATGGCTGTGTAGATATTTCCATGTTTATACAGATGACTTTGTAGGTATTTCCATGTTTATACAGATGGCGGTGTAGATATTTCCATGTTTATAGAGATAGCTGTGTAGATATTTCCATGTTTACACAGATAGCGGTTTATATATTTCCATGTTTATACTGATCGCGGTGTAGATATTTCCATGTTTATACAGATTGCGGTGTAGATATTTCCATGTTTATACAGATAGCGGTGTAGATATTTCCATGTTTATACAGATGACGGTGTAGATATTTCCATGTTTATAGAGATGGCGGTGTAGATATTTCCATGTTTATAGAGATAGCGGTGTAGATATATCAATGTTCACAGAGATAGCAGTGATTATATTTCCATGTTTATACAGATAGCAGTGTAGATATTTCCACTTTTATAGAGATAGCGGTTTAGATATTTCATATTTATACAGAGAGCGGTGTAGATATTTCCATGTTTATACAGAGTGCGGTGTAGATATTTCCATGTTTATAGAGATGGCGGTGTAGATATTTCCATGTTTATAGAGATAGCGGTGTAGTTATTTTCATGTTTATAGAGATAGCGGTGTAGATATTTCCATGTTTCTACGGATGACTGTGTAGATATTTCCATGTTTGTACAGATGGCAGTGTAGATATTTCCATGTTTATAGAGATAGAAGTGTAGATATTTTCATGTTTATACATACTGCGGTGGAGATTTGTCCATGTTTATACAGATAGCAATGGAGATATTTCCACGTTAATACACATAGCGGTGTAGATATTTCCATGTTTATACAGATAGCGTTGTAGATATTTCCATGTTTATACAGATGGCTGTGCCGATATTTCCATGTTTATACAGAGTTCTCTGTAGATATTTCCATGTTTATATAGATGACAGTGCAGGTATTTCCAGGTTTATACAGATGGATGTGTAGATATTTCCATGTTTATACAGATGGCTGTGTAGATATTTCCATGTTTATACAGATGACTTTGTAGGTATTTCCATGTTTATACAGATGGCGGTGTAGATATTTCCATGTTTATAGAGATAGCTGTGTAGATATTTCCATGTTTACCCAGATAGCGGTTTAGATATTTCCATGTTTATACAGATCACGGTGTAGATATTTCCATGTTTATACAGATCGCGGTGTAGATATTTCCATGTTTATACAGATAGCGGTGTAGATATTTCCATGTTTATACAGATGACGGTGTAGATATTTCCATGTTTATAGAGATGGCGGTGTAGATATTTCCATGTTTATAGAGATAGCGGTGTCGATATATCAATGTTCATAGTGATAGCAGTGAGGATATTTCCATATTTATACAGATAGCAGTGTAGATATTTCCACTTTCATAGAGATAGCGGTTTAGATATTTCATATTTATACAGAGAGCGGTGTAGATATTTCCATGTTTATACAGATTGCGGTGTAGATATTTCCATGTTTATACAGATAGCGGTGTAGATATTTCCACGTTTATACAGATGGCGGTGTAGATATTTCCATCTTTCTACAAATGGCAGTGTAGATATTTCCATGTTTATATAGATGGCAGTGTAAATATTTTCTTGTTTATGTAGATGGCGTTGTAGATACCTCCATGTTTAAAGTGATGGCGGAGTGTATATTTCCATGTTGCTGGAGATAGCGGTGTAGATATTTCCATGTTTGTAGAGATAGCGGTGTAGTAGTTTCCGTGTTTATAGAGATAGCGGTG
Organism: Pan troglodytes; assembly: GCF_028858775.2. Taxonomy (NCBI): domain Eukaryota; kingdom Metazoa; phylum Chordata; class Mammalia; order Primates; family Hominidae; genus Pan; species Pan troglodytes. The sequence goes on along the minus strand of NC_072419.2, from coordinate 4,550,896 downwards.
TAGATATTTCCATGTTTCTACAGATGACTGTGTAGATATTTCCATGTTTGTACAGATGGCAGTGTAGATATTTCCATGTTTATAGAAATAGAAGTGTAGATATTTTCATGTTTATACATATTGCGGTGGAGATTTGTCCATGTTTATACAGATAGCAATGGAGATATTTCCACGTTAATACACATAGCGGTGTAGATATTTCCATGTTTATACAGATAGCGTTGTAGATATTTCCATGCTTATACAGATGGCTGTGCCGATATTTCCATGTTTATACAGTGTTCTCTGTAGATATTTCCATGTTTATATAGATGACATTGCAGATATTTCCAGGTTTATACAGATGGCTGTGTAGATATTTCCATGTTTATACAGATGGCTGTGTAGATATTTCCATGTTTATACAGATGACTTTGTAGGTATTTCCATGTTTATACAGATGGCGGTGTAGATATTTCCATGTTTATAGAGATAGCTGTGTAGATATTTCCATGTTTACACAGATAGCAGTTTAGATAATTCCATGTTTATACAGATCGCGGTGTAGATATTTCCATGTTTATACAGATCGCGGTGTAGATGCTTCCATGTTTATACAGAGAGCGGTGTAGATATTTCCATGTTTATACAGATGACGGTGTAGATATTTCCATGTTTATAGAGATGGCGGTGTAGATATTTCCATGATTATAGAGATAGCGGTGTAGATATATGAATGTTCATAGAGATAGCAGTGAGGATATTTCCATGTTTATACATATTGCAGTGTAGATATTTCCACTTTTATAGAGATAGCGGTTTAGATATTTCATATTTATACAGAGAGCGGTGTAGATATTTCCATGTTTATACAGATTGCGGTGTAGATATTTCCATGTTTATACAGATAGCGGTGTAGGTATTTACACGTTTATACAGATGGCGGTGTAGATATTTCCATCTTTCTACAAATGGCAGTGTAGATATTTCAATGTATATAGAGATGGCGGTGTAGATATTTCCATCTTTCTACAAATGGCAGTGTAGATATTTCCATGTTTATAGAGATGGCGGTGTAGATATTTCCATGTTTATATAGATGGCATTGTAGATATTTTCTTGTTTATGTAGATGGCGTTGTAGATACCTCCATGTTTAAAGAGATGGCGGTGTGTATATTTCCATGTTGATGGAGATAGCGGTGTAGATATTTCCATGTTTATAGAGATAGCGGTGTAGTTATTTCCATGTTTATAGAGATAGCGGTGTAGATATTTCCATGTTTCTACAGATGACTGTGTAGATATTTCCATGTTTGTACAGATGGCAGTGTAGATATTTCCATGTTTATAGAGATAGAAGTGTAGATATTTTCATGTTTATACATATTGCGGTGGAGATTTGTCCATGTTTATACAGATAGCAATGGAGATATTTCCACGTTAATACACATAGCGGTGTAGATATTTCCATGTTTATACAGATAGCGTTTTAGATATTTCCATGTTTATACAGATGGCTGTGCCGATATTTCCATGTTCATACAGAGTTCTCTGTAGATATTTCCATGTTTATATAGATGACAGTGCAGATATTTCCAGGTTTATACAGATGGCTGTGTAGATATTTCCATGTTTATACAGATGGCTTTGTAGATATTTCCATGTTTATACAGATGACTTTGTAGGTATTTCTATGTTTATACAGATGGCGGTGTAGATATTTCCATGTTTATAGAGATAGCTGTGTAGATATTTCCATGTTTACACAGATAGCAGTTTAGATAATTCCATGTTTATACAGATCGCGGTGTAGATATTTCCATGTTTATACAGATCGCGGTGTAGATGTTTCCATGTTTATACAGATAGCGGTGTAGATATTTCCATGTTTATACACATGACGGTGTAGATATTTCCATGTTTATAGAGATGGCGGTGTAGATATTTCCATGTTTATAGAGATAGCGGTGTAGATATATCAATGTTCATAGAGATAGCAGTGAGGATATTTCCATGTTTATACAGATTGCAATGTAGATATTTCCACTTTTATAGAGATAGCGGTTTAGATATTTCATATTTATACAGAGAGCGGTGTAGATATTTCCATGTTTATACAGATTGCAGTGTAGATATTTCCATGTTTATACAGATAGCGGTGTAGGTATTTACACGTTTATACAGATGGCGGTGTAGATATTTCCATCTTTCTACAAATGGCAGTGTAGATATTTCCATGTATATAGAGATGGCGGTGTAGATATTTCCATCTTTCTACAAATGGCAGTGTAGATATTTCCATGTTTATAGAGATGGCGGTGTAGATATTTCCATGTTTATATAGATGGCAGTGTAGATATTTTCTTGTTTATGTAGATGGCGTTGTAGATACCTCCATGTTTAAAGAGATGGCGGTGTGTATATTTCCATGTTGATGGAGATAGCGGTGTAGATATTTCCATGTTTATAGAGATAGCGGTGTAGTTATTTCCATGTTTATAGAGATAGCGGTGTAGATATTTCCATGTTTCTACAGATGACTGTGTAGATATTTCCATGTTTGTACAGATGGCAGTGTAGATATTTCCATGTTTATAGAGATAGAAGTGTAGATATTTTCATGTTTATACATATTGCGGTGGAGATTTGTCCATGTTTATACAGATAGCAATGGAGATATTTCCACGTTAATACACATAGCGGTGTAGATATTTCCATGTTTATACAGATAGCGTTGTAGATATTTCCATGTTTATACAGATGGCTGTGCCGATATTTCCATGTTTATACAGAGTTCTCTGTAGATATTTCCATGTTTATATAGATGACAGTGCAGATATTTCCAGCTTTATACAGATGGCTGTGTAGATATTTCCATGTTTATACAGATGGCTGTGTAGATATTTCCATGTTAATACAGATGACTTTGTAGGTATTTCCATGTTTATACAGATGGCGGTGTAGATATTTCCATGTTTATAGAGATAGCTGTGTAGATATTTCCATGTTTACACAGATAGCGGTTTATATATTTCCATGTTTATACTGATCGCGGTGTAGATATTTCCATGTTTATACAGATTGCGGTGTAGATATTTCCATGTTTATACAGATAGCGGTGTAGATATTTCCATGTTTATACAGATGACGGTGTAGATATTTCCATGTTTATAGAGATGGCGGTGTAGATATTTCCATGTTTATAGAGATAGCGGTGTAGATATATCAATGTTCACAGAGATAGCAGTGATTATATTTCCATGTTTATACAGATAGCAGTGTAGATATTTCCACTTTTATAGAGATAGCGGTTTAGATATTTCATATTTATACAGAGAGCGGTGTAGATATTTCCATGTTTATACAGAGTGCGGTGTAGATATTTCCATGTTTATAGAGATGGCGGTGTAGATATTTCCATGTTTATAGAGATAGCGGTGTAGTTATTTTCATGTTTATAGAGATAGCGGTGTAGATATTTCCATGTTTCTACGGATGACTGTGTAGATATTTCCATGTTTGTACAGATGGCAGTGTAGATATTTCCATGTTTATAGAGATAGAAGTGTAGATATTTTCATGTTTATACATACTGCGGTGGAGATTTGTCCATGTTTATACAGATAGCAATGGAGATATTTCCACGTTAATACACATAGCGGCGTAGATATTTCCATGTTTATACAGATAGCGTTGTAGATATTTCCATGTTTATACAGATGGCTGTGCCGATATTTCCATGTTTATACAGAGTTCTCTGTAGATATTTCCATGTTTATATAGATGACAGTGCAGGTATTTCCAGGTTTATACAGATGGATGTGTAGATATTTCCATGTTTATACAGATGGCTGTGTAGATATTTCCATGTTTATACAGATGACTTTGTAGGTATTTCCATGTTTATACAGATGGCGGTGTAGATATTTCCATGTTTATAGAGATAGCTGTGTAGATATTTCCATGTTTACCCAGATAGCGGTTTAGATATTTCCATGTTTATACAGATCACGGTGTAGATATTTCCATGTTTATACAGATCGCGGTGTAGATATTTCCATGTTTATACAGATAGCGGTGTAGATATTTCCATGTTTATACAGATGACGGTGTAGATATTTCCATGTTTATAGAGATGGCGGTGTAGATATTTCCATGTTTATAGAGATAGCGGTGTCGATATATCAATGTTCATAGTGATAGCAGTGAGGATATTTCCATATTTATACAGATAGCAGTGTAGATATTTCCACTTTCATAGAGATAGCGGTTTAGATATTTCATATTTATACAGAGAGCGGTGTAGATATTTCCATGTTTATACAGATTGCGGTGTAGATATTTCCATGTTTATACAGATAGCGGTGTAGATATTTCCACGTTTATACAGATGGCGGTGTAGATATTTCCATCTTTCTACAAATGGCAGTGTAGATATTTCCATGTTTATATAGATGGCAGTGTAGATATTTTCTTGTTTATGTAGATGGCGTTGTAGATACCTCCATGTTTAAAGTGATGGCGGAGTGTATATTTCCATGTTGCTGGAGATAGCGGTGTAGATATTTCCATGTTTGTAGAGATAGCGGTGTAGTAGTTTCCGTGTTTATAGAGATAGCGGTGTAGATATTTCCATGTTTCTACAGATGACTGTGTAGATATTTCCATGTTTGTACAGATGGCAGTGTAGATATTTCCATGTTTATAGAAATAGAAGTGTAGATATTTTCATGTTTATACATATTGCGGTGGAGATTTGTCCATGTTTATACAGATAGCAATGGAGATATTTCCACGTTAATACACATAGCGGTGTAGATATTTCCATGTTTATACAGATAGCGGTGTAGATATTTCCATGTTTATACAGATGACGGTCTAGATATTTCCATGTTTATAGAGATGGCGGTGTAGATATTTCCATGTTTATAGAGATAGCGGTGTAGATATATCAATGTTCATAGAGAAAGCAGTGAGGATATTTCCATGTTTATACAGATAGCAGTGTAGGTATTTCCACTTTTATAGAGATAGCGGTTTAGATATTTCATATTTATACAGAGAGCGGTGTAGATATTTCCATGTTTATACCGATTGCGGTGGAGATATTTCCATGTTTATACAGATAGCGGTGTATATATTTCCACGTTTATACAGATGGCGGTGTAGATATTTCCATCTTTCTACAAATGGCAGTGTAGATATTTCCATGTTTATAGAGATGGCGGTGTAGATATTTCCATGTTTATATAGATGGCAGTGTAGATATTTTCTTGTTTATGTAGATGGCGTTGAAGATACCTTCATGTTTAAAGAGATGGCGGTGTGTATATTTCCATATTGATGGAGATAGCGGTGTAGATATTTCCATGTTTATAGAGATAGCGGTGTAGTTATTTCCATGTTTATAGAGATAGCGGTGTAGATATTTCCATGTTTCTACCGATGACTGTGTAGATATTTCCATGTTTGTACAGATGGCAGTGTAGATATTTCCATGTTTATAGAGATAGAAGTGTAGGTATTTTCATGTTTATACATATTGCGGTGGAGATTTGTCCATGTTTATACAGATAGCAATGGAGATATTTCAACGTTAATACACATAGCGGTGTAGATATTTCCATGTTTATACAGAGAGCGTTGTAGATATTTCCATGTTTGTACAGAGTTCTCTGTAGATATTTCCATGTTTATATAGATGTCAGTGTAGATATTTCCAGGTTTATACAGATGGCTGTGTAGATATTTACATGTTTATACAGATGGCTGTGTAGATATTTCCATGTTTATACAGATGACTTTGTAGGTATTTCCATGTTTATACAGATGGCCGTGTAGATATTTCCATGTTTATACAGATAGCTGTGTAGATATTTCCATGTTTACACAGATAGCGGTTTAGATATTTCCATGTTTATACAGATCGCGTTGTAGATATTTCCATGTTTATACAGATCGCGGTGTAGATATTTCCATGGTTATACAGATCGCGGTGTAGATATTTCCATGTTTATACAGATGACGGTGTAGATATTTCCATGTTTATAGAGATGGCGGTGTAGATATTTCCATGTTTATAGAGATAGCGGTGTAGATATATCAACGTTCATAGAGATAGCAGTGAGGATATTTCCATGTTCATACTGATAGCAGTGTAGATATTTCCACTTTTATAGAGATAGCAGTTTAGATATTTCATATTTATACAGAGAGCGGTGTCGATATTTCCATGTTTATGTAGATTGCGGTGTAGATATTTTCATGTTTATACAGATAGCGGTGTAGATATTTCCACGTTTATAAAGATGACGGTGTAGATATTTCCATCTTTCTACAAATGGCAGTGTAGATACTTCCATGTTTATAGAGATGGCGGTGTAGATATTTCCATGTTTATATAGATGGCAGTGTAGATATTTTCTTGTTTATGTAGATGGCGTTGTAGATACCTCCATGTTTAAAGAGATGGCGGTGTGTATATTTCCATGTTGATGGAGATAGCGGTGTAGATATTTCCATGTTTATAGAGATAGCGGTGTAGTTATTTCCATGTTTATAGAGATAGCGGTGTAGATATTTCCATGTTTCTACAGATGACTGTGTAGATATTTCCATGTTTGTACAGATGGCAGTGTAGATATTTCCATGTTTATAGTGATAGAAGTGTAGATATTTTCATGTTTATACATATTGCGGTGGAGATTTGTCCATGTTTATACAGATAGCAATGGAGATATTTCCACGTTAATACACATAGCGGTGTAGATATTTCCATGTTTATACAGATAGCGTTGTAGATATTTCCATGTTTATACAGATGGCTGTGCCGATATTTCCATGTTTATACAGAGTTCTCTGTAGATATTTCCATGTTTATATAGATGACAGTGCAGATATTTCCAGGTTTATACAGATGGCTGTGTAGATATTTCCATGTTTATACAGATGACTTTGTAGGTATTTCCATGTTTATACAGATGGCCGTGTAGATATTTCCATGTTTATAGAGATAGCTGTGTAGATATTTCCATGTTTACACAGATAGCGGTTTTGATATTTCCATGTTTATACAGATCGCGGTGTAGATATATCCATGTTTATACAGATCGTGGTGTAGATATTTCCATGTTTATACAGATAGCGGTGTAGATATTTCCATGTTAATACAGATGACGGTGTAGATATTTCCATGTTTATAGAGATGGCGGTGTTGATATTTCCATGTTTATAGGGATAGCGGTGTAGATATATCAATGTTCATAGAGATAGCAATGAGGATATTTCCATGTTTATACAGATAGCAGTGTAGATATTTCCACTTTTATAGAGATAGCGGTTTAGATATTTCAAATTTATACAGAGAGCGGTGTAGATATTTCCATGTTTATACAGATTGCGGTGTAGATATTTCCATGTTTATACAGATAGCGGTGTAGATATTTCCACGTTTATACAGATGGCGGTGTAGATATTTCCATCTTTCTACAAATGGCAGTGTAGATATTTCCATGTTTATAGAGATGGCGGTGTAGATATTTCCATGTTTATATAGATGGCAGTGTAGATATTTTCTTGTTTATGTAGATGGCGTTGTAGATACCTCCATGTTTAAAGAGATGGCGGTGGGTATATTTCCATGTTGATGGAGATAGCGGTGTGGATATTTCCATGTTTATAGAGATAGCGGTGTAGTTATTTCCATGTTTATAGAGATAGCGGTGTAGATATTTCCATGTTTCTACAGATGACTGTGTAGATATTTCATGTTTGTACAGATGGCAGTGTAGCTATTTCCATGTTCATAGAGATAGAAGTGTAGATATTTTCATGTTTATACATATTGCGGTGGAGATTTGTCCATGTTTATACAGATAGCAATGGAGATATTTCCACGTTAATACACATAGCGGTGTACATATTTCCATGTTTATACAGATAGCGTTGTCGATATTTCCATGTTTATACAGATGGCTGTGCCGATATTTCCATGTTTATACAGAGTTCTCTGTAGATATTTCCATGTTTATATAGATGACAGTGCAGATATTTCCAGGTTTATACAGATGGCTGTGTAGATATTTACATGTTTACACAGATGGCTGTGTAGATATTTCCATGTTTATACAGATGACTTTGTAGGTATTTCCATGTTTATACAGATGGCGGTGTAGATATTTCCATGTTTATAGAGATAGCTGTGTAGATATTTCCATGTTTACACAAATAGCGGTTTAGATATTTCCATGTTTATACAGATCGCGGTGTAGATATTTCCATGTTTATACAGATAGCGGTGTAGATATTTCCATGTTTATACAGATGACGGTGTATATATTTCCATGTTTATAGAGATGGCGGTGAAGATATTTCCATGTTTATAGAGATAGCGGTGTAGATATATCAATGTGCATAGAGATAGCAGTGAGGATATTTCCATGTTTATACAGATAGCAGTGTAGATATTTCCACTTTAATAGAGATAGTGGTTTAGATTGTTCTTATTTATACAGAGAGCGGTGTCGATATTTCCATGTTTATGTAGATTGCGGTGTAGATATTTTCATGTTTATACAGATAGCGGTGTAGATATTTCCACGTTTATAAAGATGACGGTGTAGATATTTCCATCTTTCTACAAATGGCAGTGTAGATATTTCCATGTTTATAGAGATGGCGGTGTAGATATTTCCATGTTTATATAGATGGCAGTGTAGATATTTTCTTGTTTATGTAGATGGCGTTGTAGATACCTCCATGTTTAAAGAGATGGCGGTGTGTATATTTCCATGTTGATGGAGATAGCGGTGTAGATATTTCCATGTTTATAGAGATAGCGGTGTAGTTATTTCCAAGTTTATAGAGATAGCGGAGTAGATATTTCCATGTTTCTACAGACGACTGTGTAGATATTTCCATGTTTCTACAGATGACTGTGTAGACATTTCCATGTTTGTACAGATGGCAGTGTAGATATTTCCATGTTTATAGAGATAGAAGTGTAGATATTTTCATGTTTATACATATTGCAGTGAAGATTTGTCCATGTTTATACAGATAGCAATGGAGATATTTCCACGTTAATACACATAGCGGTGTAGATATTTCCATGTTTATACAGATAGCGTTGTAGATATTTCCATGTTTATACAGATGGCTGTGCCGATATTTCCATGTTTATACAGAGTTCTCTGTAGATATTTCCATGTTTATATAGATGACAGTGCAGATATTTCCAGGTTTATACAGATGGTTGTGTTGATATTTCCATGTTTATACAGATGGCTGTGTAGATATTTCCATGTTTATACAGATGAGTTTGTAGGTATTTCCATGTTTATAAAGATGGCGGTGTAGATATTTCCATGTTTATAGAGATAGCTGTGTAGATATTTCCATGTTTATAAAGATAGCGTTTTAGATATTTCCATGTTTATACTGATCGTGGTGTAGATATTTCCATGTTTATACAGATCGCGGTGTAGATATTTCCATGTTTATACAGATAGCGGTGTAGATATTTCCATGTTTATACAGATGACGGTGTAGATATTTCCATGTTTATAGAGATGTCGGTGTCGATATTTCCATGTTTATAGAGATAGCGGTGTATATATATCAATGTGCATAGTGATAGCAGTGAGGATATTTCCATGTTTATACAGATAGCAGTGTAGATATTTCCACTTTTATAGAGATAGCGGTTTAGATAGTTCATATTTATACAGAGAGCGGTGTAGATATTTCCATGTTTATACAGATTGCGGTGTAGATATTTCCACGTTTATACAGATGGCGGTGTAGATATTTCCATCTTTCTACAAATGGCAGTGTAGATATTTCCATGTTTATAGAGACGGCGGTGTAGATATTTCCATGTTTATATAGATGGCAGTGTAGATATTTTCTTGTTTATGTAGATGGCGTTGTAGATACCTCCATGTTTAAAGAGATGGCGGTGTGTATATTTCCATGTTGATGGAGATAGCGGTGTAGATATTTCCATGTTTATAGAGATAGCGGTGTAGTTATTTCCAAGTTTATAGAGATAGCGGTGTAGATATTTCCATGTTTCTACAGATGACTGTGTAGATATTTCCATGTTTCTACAGATGACTGTGTAGATATTTCCATGTTTGTACAGATGGCAGTGTAGATATTTCCATGTTTATACATATTGCGGTGGAGATTTGTCCATGTTTATACAGATAGCAATGGAGATACTTCCACGTTAATACACATAGCGGTGTCGATATTTCCATGTTTATACAGATAGCGTTGTAGATATTTCCATGTTTGTACAGAGTTCTCTGTAGATATTTCCATGTTTATATAGATGTCAGTGTAGATATTTCCAGGTTTATACAGATGGCTGTGTAGATATTTACATGTTTATACAGATGGCTGTGTAGATATTTCCATGTTTATACAGATGACTTTGTAGGTATTTCCATGTTTATACAGATGGCCGTGTAGATATTTCCATGTTTATACAGATAGCTGTGTAGATATTTCCATGTTTACACAGATAGCGGTTTAGATATTTCCATGTTTATACAGATCGCGTTGTAGATATTTCCATGTTTATACAGATCGCGGTGTAGATATTTCCATGGTTATACAGATCGCGGTGTAGATATTTCCATGTTTATACAGATGACGGTGTAGATATTTCCATGTTTATAGAGATGGCGGTGTAGATATTTCCATGTTTATAGAGATAGCGGTGTAGATATATCAACGTTCATAGAGATAGCAGTGAGGATATTTCCATGTTTATACTGATAGCAGTGTAGATATTTCCACTTTTATAGAGATAGCAGTTTAGATATTTCATATTTATACAGAGAGCAGTGTCGATATTTCCATGTTTATGTAGATTGCGGTGTAGATATTTTCATGTTTATACAGATAGCGGTGTAGATATTTCCACGTTCATAAAGATGATGGTGTAGATATTTCCATCTTTCTACAAATGGCAGTGTAGATACTTCCATGTTTATAGAGATGGCGGTGTAGATATTTCCATGTTTATATAGATGGCAGTGTAGATATTTTCTTGTTTATGTAGATGGCGTTGTAGATACCTCCATGTTTAAAGAGATGGCGGTGTGTATATTTCCATGTTGATGGAGATAGCGGTGTAGATATTTCCATGTTTATAGAGATAGCGGTGTAGTTATTTCCATGTTTATAGAGATAGCGGTGTAGATATTTCCATGTTTCTACAGATGACTGTGTAGATATTTCCATGTTTGTACAGATGGCAGTGTAGATATTTCCATGTTTATAGTGATAGAAGTGTAGATATTTTCATGTTTATACATATTGCGGTGGAGATTTGTCCATGTTTATACAGATAGCAATGGAGATATTTCCACGTTAATACACATAGCGGTGTAGATATTTCCATGTTTATACAGATAGTGTTGTAGATATTTCCATGTTTATACAGATGGCTGTGCCGATATTTCCATGTTTATACAGAGTTCTCTGTAGATATTTCCATGTTTATATAGATGACAGTGCAGATATTTCCAGGTTTATACAGATGGCTGTGTAGATATTTCCATGTTTATACAGATGACTTTGTAGGTATTTCCATGTTTATACAGATGGCGGTGTAGATATTTCCATGTTTATAGAGATAGCTGTGTAGATATTTCCATGTTTACACAGATAGCGGTTTTGATATTTCCATGTTTATACAGATCGCGGTGTAGATATATCCATGTTTATACAGATCGTGGTGTAGATATTTCCATGTTTATACAGATAGCGGTGTAGATATTTCCATGTTAATACAGATGACGGTGTAGATATTTCCATGTTTATAGAGATGGCGGTGTTGATATTTCCATGTTTATAGGGATAGCGGTGTAGATATATCAATGTTCATAGAGATAGCAATGAGGATATTTCCATGTTTATACAGATAGCAGTGTAGATATTTGCACTTTTATAGAGATAGCGGTTTAGATATTTCATATTTATACAGAGAGCGGTGTAGATATTTCCATGTTTATACAGATTGCGGTGTAGATATTTCCATGTTTATACAGATAGCGGTGTAGATATTTCCACGTTTATACAGATGGCGGTGTAGATATTTCCATCTTTCTACAAATGGCAGTGTAGATATTTCCATGTTTATACAGATGGCGGTGTAGATATTTCCATGTTTATATAGATGGCAGTGTAGATATTTTCTTGTTTATGTAGATGGCGTTGTAGATACCTCCATGTTTAAAGAGATGGCGGTGGGTATATTTCCATGTTGATGGAGATAGCGGTGTGGATATTTCCATGTTTATAGAGATAGCGGTGTAGTTATTTCCATGTTTATAGAGATAGCGGTGTAGATATTTCCATGTTTCTACAGATGACTGTGTAGATATTTCATGTTTGTACAGATGGCAGTGTAGCTATTTCCATGTTCATAGAGATAGAAGTGTAGATATTTTCATGTTTATACATATTGTGGTGGAGATTTGTCCATGTTTATTCAGATAGCAATGGAGATATTTCCACGTTAATACACATAGCGGTGTACATATTTCCATGTTTATACAGATAGCGTTGTCGATATTTCCATGTTTATACAGATGGCTGTGCCGATATTTCCATGTTTATACAGAGTTCTCTGTAGATATTTCCATGTTTATATAGATGACAGTGCAGATATTTCCAGGTTTATACAGATGGCTGTGTAGATATTTACATGTTTACACAGATGGCTGTGTAGATATTTCCATGTTTATACAGATGACTTTGTAGGTATTTCCATGTTTATACAGATGGCGGTGTAGATATTTCCATGTTTATAGAGATAGCTGTGTAGATATTTCCATGTTTACACAAATAGCGGTTTAGATATTTCCATGTTTATACAGATCGCGGTGTAGATATTTCCATGTTTATACAGATAGCGGTGTAGATATTTCCATGTTTATACAGATGACGGTGTAGATATTTCCATGTTTATAGAGATGGCGGTGAAGATATTTCCATGTTTATAGAGATAGCGGTGTAGATATATCAATGTGCATAGAGATAGCAGTGAGGATATTTCCATGTTTATACAGATAGCAGTGTAGATATTTCCACTTTAATAGAGATAGTGGTTTAGATTGTTCTTATTTATACAGAGAGCGGTGTCGATATTTCCATGTTTATGTAGATTGCGGTGTAGATATTTTCATGTTTATACAGATAGCGGTGTAGATATTTCCACGTTTATAAAGATGACGGTGTAGATATTTCCATCTTTCTACAAATGGCAGTGTAGATATTTCCATGTTTATAGAGATGGCGGTGTAGATATTTCCATGTTTATATAGATGGCAGTGTAGATATTTTCTTGTTTATGTAGATGGCGTTGTAGATACCTCCATGTTTAAAGAGATGGCGGTGTGTATATTTCCATGTTGATGGAGATAGCGGTGTAGATATTTCCATGTTTATAGAGATAGCGGTGTAGTTATTTCCAAGTTTATAGAGATAGCGGTGTAGATATTTCCATGTTTCTACAGACGACTGTGTAGATATTTCCATGTTTCTACAGATGACTGTGTAGATATTTCCATGTTTGTACAGATGGCAGTGTAGATATTTCCATGTTTATAGAGATAGAAGTGTAGATATTTTCATGTTTATACATATTGCAGTGAAGATTTGTCCATGTTTATACAGATAACAATGGAGATATTTCCACGTTAATACACATAGCGGTGTAGATATTTCCATGTTTATACAGATAGCGTTGTAGATATTTCCATGTTTATACAGATGGCTGTGCCGATATTTCCATGTTTATACAGAGTTCTCTGTAGATATTTCCATGTTTATATAGATGACAGTGCAGATATTTCCAGGATTATACAGATGGTTGTGTTGATATTTCCATGTTTATACAGATGGCTGTGTAGATATTTCCATGTTTATACAGATGAGTTTGTAGGTATTTCCATGTTTATAAAGATGGCGGTGTAGATATTTCCATCTTTATAGAGATAGCTGTGTAGATATTTCCATGTTTATACAGATAGCGGTTTAGATATTTCCATGTTTATACTGATCGTGGTGTAGATATTTCCATGTTTATACAGATCGCGGTGTAGATATTTCCATGTTTATACAGATAGCGGTGTAGATATTTCCATGTTTATACAGATGACGGTGTAGATATTTCCATGTTTATAGAGATGTCGGTGTCGATATTTCCATGTTTATAGAGATAGCGGTGTATATATATCAATGTGCATAGTGATAGCAGTGAGGATATTTCCATGTTTATACAGATAGCAGTGTAGATATTTCCACTTTCATAGAGATAGCGGTTTAGATAGTTCATATTTATACAGAGAGCGGTGTAGATATTTCCATGTTTATACAGATTGCGGTGTAGATATTTCCACGTTTATACAGATTGCGGTGTAGATATTTCCATCTTTCTACAAATGGCAGTGTAGATATTTCCATGTTTATAGAGACGGCGGTGTAGATATTTCCATGTTTATATAGATGGCAGTGTAGATATTTTCTTGTTTATGTAGATGGCGTTGTAGATACCTCCATGTTTAAAGAGATGGCGGTGTGTATATTTCCATGTTGATGGAGATAGCGGTGTAGATATTTCCATGTTTATAGAGATAGCGGTGTAGTTATTTCCAAGTTTATAGAGATAGCGGTGTAGATATTTCCATGTTTCTACAGATGACTGTGTAGATATTTCCATGTTTCTACAGATGACTGTGTAGATATTTCCATGTTTGTACAGATGGCAGTGTAGATATTTCCATGTTTATACATATTGCGGTGGAGATTTGTCCATGTTTATACAGATAGCAATGGAGATATTTCCACGTTAATACACATAGCGGTGTCGATATTTCCATGTTTATACAGATAGCGTTGTAGATATTTCCATGTTTATACAGATGGCTGTGCCGATATTTCCATGTTTATACAGAGTTCTCTGTAGATATTTCCAGGTTTATATAGATGACAGTGCAGATATTTCCAGGTTTATACAGATGGCTGTGTAGATATTTCCATGTTTATACAGATGGCTGTGTAGATATTTCCATGTTTATACAGATTGCGGTGTAGATATTTCCATGTTTATACAGATAGCGGTGTAGATATTTCCACGTTTATACAGATGGCGGTGTAGATATTTCCATCTTTGTACAAATGGCAGTGTAGATATTTCCATGTTTTTAGAGATGGCGGTGTAGATATTTCCATGTTTATATAGATGGCAGTGTAGATATTTTCTTGTTTATGTAGATGGCGTTGTAGATACCTCCATGTTTAAAGAGATGGCGGTGTGTATATTTCCATGTTGATGGAGATAGCGGTGTAGATATTTCCATGTTTATAGAGATAGCGGTGTAGTTATTTCCATGTTTATAGAGATAGCGGTGTAGATATTTCCATGTTTCTACAGATGACTGTGTAGATATTTCCATGTTTGTACAGATGGCAGTGTAGATATTTCCATGTTTATAGAGATAGAAGTGTAGATATTTTCATGTTTATACATATTGTGGTGGAGATTTGTCCATGTTTATACAGATAGCAATGGAGATATTTCCACGTTAATACACATAGCGGAGTAGATATTTCCATGTTTATACAGATGGCTGTGCCGATATTTCCATGTTTATACAGAGTTCTCTGTAGATATTTCCATCTTTATATAGATGGCAGTGCAGATATTTCCAGGTTTATATAGATGGCTGTGTAGATATTTCCATGTTTATACAGATGGTTGTGTAGATATTTCCATGTTTAGACAGATGACTTTGTAGGTATTTCCATGTTTATACAGATGGCGTTGTAGATATTTCCATGTTTATAGAGATAGCTGTGTAGATATTTCCATGTTTACACAGATAGCGGTTTAGATATTTCCATGTTTATACAGATCGCAGTGTAGATATTTCCATGTTTATACAGATCGCGGTGTAGATATTTCCATGTTTATACAGATAGCGGTGTAGATATTTCCATGTTTATACAGATGACGGTGTAGATATTTCCATGTTCATAGAGATGGCGGTGTAGATATTTCCATGTTTATAGAGATAGCGGTGTACATATATCAATGTGCATAGAGATATCAGTGCGGATATTTCCATGTTTATACGGATAGCAGTGTAGATATTTCCACTTTTATAGAGATAGCGGTTTAGATAGTTCATATTTATACAGAGAGCGGTGTAGATATTTCCATGTTTATACAGATTGCGGTGTAGATATTTCAATGTTCATACAGATAGCGGTGTAGATATTTCCACGTTTATACAGATGGCGGTGTAGATATTTCCATCTTTCTACAAATGGCAGTGTAGATATTTCCATGTTTATAGAGATGGCGGTGTAGATATTTCCATGTTTATATAGATGGCAGTGTAGATATTTACTTGTTTATGTAGATGGCGTTGTAGATACCTCCATGTTTAAAGAGATGGCGGTGTGTATATTTCCATGTTGATGGAGATAGCGGTGTAGATATTTCCATGTTTATAGAGATAGCGGTGTAGTTATTTCCATGTTTATAGAGATAGCGGTGTAGATATTTCCATGTTTCTACAGATGACTGTGTAGATATTTCCATGTTTGTACAGATGGCAGTGTAGATATTTCCATGTTTATAGTGATAGAAGTGTAGATATTTTCATGTTTATACATATTGCGGTGGAGATTTGTCCATGTTTATACAGATAGCAATGGAGATATTTCCACGTTAATACACATAGCGGTGTAGATATTTCCATGTTTATACAGATAGCGTTGTAGATATTTCCATGTTTATACAGATGGCTGTGCCGATATTTCCATGTTTATACAGAGTTCTCTGTAGATATTTCCATGTTTATATAGATGACAGTGCAGATATTTCCAGGTTTATACAGATGGCTGTGTAGATATTTCCATGTTTATACAGATGACTTTCTAGGTATTTCCATGTTTATACAGATGGCGGTGTAGATATTTCCATGTTTATAGAGATAGCTGTGTAGATATTTCCATGTTTACACAGATAGCGGTTTTGATATTTCCATGTTTATACAGATCGCGGTGTAGATATATCCATGTTTATACAGATCGTGGTGTAGATATTTCCATGTTTATACAGATAGCGGTGTAGATATTTCCATGTTAATACAGATGACGGTGTAGATATTTCCATGTTTATAGAGATGGCGGTGTTGATATTTCCATGTTTATAGGGATAGCGGTGTAGATATATCAATGTTCATAGAGATAGCAATGAGGATATTTCCATGTTTATACAGATAGCAGTGTAGATATTTCCACTTTTATAGAGATAGCGGTTTAGATATTTCATATTTATACAGAGAGCGGTGTAGATATTTCCATGTTTATACAGATTGCGGTGTAGATATTTCCATGTTTATACAGATAGCGGTGTAGATATTTCCACGTTTATACAGATGGCGGTGTAGATATTTCCATCTTTCTACAAATGGCAGTGTAGATATTTCCATGTTTATAGAGATGGCGGTGTAGATATTTCCATGTTTATATAGATGGCAGTGTAGATATTTTCTTGTTTATGTAGATGGCGTTGTAGATACCTCCATGTTTAAAGAGATGGCGGTGGGTATATTTCCATGTTGATGGAGATAGCGGTGTGGATATTTCCATGTTTATAGAGATAGCGGTGTAGTTATTTCCATGTTTATAGAGATAGCGGTGTAGATATTACCATGTTTCTACAGATGACTGTGTAGATATTTCATGTTTGTACAGATGGCAGTGTAGCTATTTCCATGTTCATAGAGATAGAAGTGTAGATATTTTCATGTTTATACATATTGCGGTGGAGATTTGTCCATGTTTATACAGATAGCAATGGAGATATTTCCACGTTAATACACATAGCGGTGTACATATTTCCATGTGTATACAGATAGCGTTGTCGATATTTCCATGTTTATACAGATGGCTGTGCCGATATTTCCATGTTTATACAGAGTTCTCTGTAGGTATTTCCATGTTTATATAGATGACAGTGCAGATATTTCCAGGTTTATACAGATGGCTGTGTAGATATTTACATGTTTATACAGATGGCTGTGTAGATATTTCCATGTTTATACAGATGACTTTGTAGGTATTTCCATGTTTATACAGATGGCGGTGTAGATATTTCCATGTTTATAGAGATAGCTGTGTAGATATTTCCATGTTTACACAAATAGCGGTTTAGATATTTCCATGTTTATACAGATCGCGGTGTAGATATTTCCATGTTTATACAGATAGCGGTGTAGATATTTCCATGTTTATACAGATGACGGTGTATATATTTCCATGTTTATAGAGATGGCGGTGAAGATATTTCCATGTTTATAGAGATAGCGGTGTAGATATATCAATGTGCATAGAGATAGCAGTGAGGATATTTCCATGTTTATACAGATAGCAGTGTAGATATTTCCACTTTAATAGAGATAGTGGTTTAGATTGTTCTTATTTATACAGAGAGCGGTGTCGATATTTCCATGTTTATGTAGATTGCGGTGTAGATATTTTCATGTTTATACAGATAGCGGTGTAGATATTTCCACGTTTATAAAGATGACGGTGTAGATATTTCCATCTTTCTACAAATGGCAGTGTAGATATTTCCATGTTTATAGAGATGGCGGTGTAGATATTTCCATGTTTATATAGATGGCAGTGTAGATATTTTCTTGTTTATGTAGATGGCGTTGTAGATACCTCCATGTTTAAAGAGATGGCGGTGTGTATATTTCCATGTTGATGGAGATAGCGGTGTAGATATTTCCATGTTTATAGAGATAGCGGTGTAGTTATTTCCAAGTTTATAGAGATAGCGGTGTAGATATTTCCATGTTTCTACAGACGACTGTGTAGATATTTCCATGTTTCTACAGATGACTGTGTAGATATTTCCATGTTTGTACAGATGGCAGTGTAGATATTTCCATGTTTATAGAGATAGAAGTGTAGATATTTTCATGTTTATACATATTGCAGTGAAGATTTGTCCATGTTTATACAGATAGCAATGGAGATATTTCCACGTTAATACACATAGCGGTGTAGATATTTCCATGTTTATACAGATAGCGTTGTAGATATTTCCATGTTTATACAGATGGCTGTGCCGATATTTCCATGTTTATACAGAGTTCTCTGTAGATATTTCCATGTTTATATAGATGACAGTGCAGATATTTCCAGGTTTATACAGATGGTTGTGTTGATATTTCCATGTTTATACAGATGGCTGTGTAGATATTTCCATGTTTATACAGATGAGTTTGTAGGTATTTCCATGTTTATAAAGATGGCGGTGTAGATATTTCCATGTTTATAGAGATAGCTGTGTAGATATTTCCATGTTTATACAGATAGCGGTTTAGATATTTCCATGTTTATACTGATCGTGGTGTAGATATTTCCATGTTTATACAGATCGCGGTGTAGATATTTCCATGTTTATACAGATAGCGGTGTAGATATTTCCATGTTTATACAGATGACGGTGTAGATATTTCCATGTTTATAGAGATGTCGGTGTCGATATTTCCATGTTTATAGAGATAGCGGTGTATATATATCAATGTGCATAGTGATAGCAGTGAGGATATTTCCATGTTTATACAGATAGCAGTGTAGATATTTCCACTTTTATAGAGATAGCGGTTTAGATAGTTCATATTTATACAGAGAGCGGTGTAGATATTTCCATGTTTATACAGATAGCGGTGTAGATATTTCCACGTTTATACAGATGGCGGTGTAGATATTTCCATCTTTGTACAAATGGCAGTGTAGATATTTCCATGTTTTTAGAGATGGCGGTGTAGATATTTCCATGTTTATATAGATGGCAGTGTAGATATTTTCTTGTTTATGTAGATGGCGTTGTAGATACCTCCATGTTTAAAGAGATGGCGGTGTGTATATTTCCATGTTGATGGAGATAGCGGTGTAGATATTTCCATGTTTATAGAGATAGCGGTGTAGTTATTTCCATGTTTATAGAGATAGCGGTGTAGATATTTCCATGTTTCTACAGATGACTCTGTAGATATTTCCATGTTTGTACAGATGGCAGTGTAGATATTTCCATGTTTATAGAGATAGAAGTGTAGATATTTTCATGTTTATACATATTGTGGTGGAGATTTGTCCATGTTTATACAGATAGCAATGGAGATATTTCCACGTTAATACACATAGCGGAGTAGATATTTCCATGTTTATACAGATGGCTGTGCCGATATTTCCATGTTTATACAGAGTTCTCTGTAGATATTTCCATGTTTATATAGATGGCAGTGCAGATATTTCCAGGTTTATATAGATGGCTGTGTAGATATTTCCATGTTTATACAGATGGTTGTGTAGATATTTCCATGTTTAGACAGATGACTTTGTAGGTATTTCCATGTTTATACAGATGGCGTTGTAGATATTTCCATGTTTATAGAGATAGCTGTGTAGATATTTCCATGTTTACACAGATAGCGGTTTAGATATTTCCATGTTTATACAGATCGCAGTGTAGATATTTCCATGTTTATACAGATCGCGGTGTAGATATTTCCATGTTTATACAGATAGCGGTGTAGATATTTCCATGTTTATACAGATGACGGTGTAGATATTTCCATGTTCATAGAGATGGCGGTGTAGATATTTCCATGTTTATAGAGATAGCGGTGTACATATATCAATGTGCATAGAGATATCAGTGCGGATATTTCCATGTTTATACGGATAGCAGTGTAGATATTTCCACTTTTATAGAGATAGCGGTTTAGATAGTTCATATTTATACAGAGAGCGGTGTAGATATTTCCATGTTTATACAGATTGCGGTGTAGATATTTCCATGTTCATACAGATAGCGGTGTAGATATTTCCACGTTTATACAGATGGCGGTGTAGATATTTCCATCTTTCTACAAATGGCAGTGTAGATATTTCCATGTTTATAGAGATGGCGGTGTAGATATTTCCATGTTTATATAGATGGCAGTGTAGATATTTACTTGTTTATGTAGATGGCGTTGTAGATACCTCCATGTTTAAAGAGATGTCGGTGTGTATATTTCCATGTTGATGGAGATAGCGGTGTAGATATTTCCATGTTTATAGAGATAGTGGTGTAGTTATTACCATGTTAATAGAGATAGCGGTGTGGATATTTCCATGTTTCTACAGATGACTGTGTAGATATTTCCATGTTTGTACAGATGGCAGTGCAGATATTTCCATGTTTATAGAGATAGAAGTGTAGATATTTTCATGTTTATACATATTGCGGTGGAGATTTGTCCATGTTTATACAGATAGCAATGGAGATATTTCCACGTTAATACACATAGCGGTGTAGATATTTCCATGTTTATACAGATAGCGTTGTAGATATTTCCATGTTTATACAGATGGCTGTGCCGATATTTCCATGTTTATACAGAGTTCTCTGTAGATATTTCCATGTTTATATAGATGACAGTGCAGATATTTCCAGGTTTATACAGATGGCTGTGTAGATATTTCCATGTTCATACAGATGGCTGTGTAGATATTTCCATGTTTATACAGATGACTTTGTAGGTATTTCCATGTTTATACAGATGGCGGTGTAGATATTTCCATGTTTATAGACATAGCTGTGTAGATATTTCCGTGTTTACACAGATAGCGGTTTAGATATTTCCATGTTTATACAGATGGCTGTGCCGATATTTCCATGTTTATACAGAGTTCTCTGTAGATATTTCCATGTTTATACAGATAGCGGTGTAGATATTTCCATGTTTATACAGATGACGGTGTAGATATTTCCATGTTTATAGAGATGGCGGTGTAGATATTTCCATGTTTATAGAGATAGCGGTGTAGATATATCAATGTTCATAGAGATAGCAGTGAGGATATTTCCATGTTCATACAGATAGCAGTGTAGATATTTCCACTTTTATAGAGATAGCGGTTTAGATAGTTCATATTTATACAGAGAGCGGTGTAGATATTTCCATGTTTATACAGATTGCGGTGTAGATATTTCCATGTTTATACAGATAGCGGTGTAGATATTTCCACGTTTATACAGATGGCGGTGTAGATATTTCCATCTTTCTACAAATGGCAGTGTAGATATTTCCATGTTTATAGAGATGGCGGTGTAGATATTTCCATGTTTATATAGATGGCAGTGTAGATATTTACTTGTTTATGTAGATGGCGTTGTAGATACCTCCATGTTTAAAGAGATGGCGGTGTGTATATTTCCATGTTGATGGAGATAGCGGTGTAGATATTTCCAGGTTTATAGAGATAGCGGTGTAGTTATTTCCATGTTTATAGAGATATCGGTGTAGATATTTCTATGTTTCTACAGATTACTGTGTAGATATTTCCATGTTTGTACAGATGGCAGTGCAGATATTTCCATGTTTATAGAGATAGAAGTGTAGATATTTTCATGTTTATACATATTGCGGTGCATATTTGGCCATGTTTATACAGATAGCAATGGAGATATTTCCACGTTAATACACATAGCGGTGTAGATATTTCCATGTTTATACAGATAGCGTTGTAGATATTTCCATGTTTATACAGATGGCTGTGCCGATATTTCCATGTTTATACAGACTTCTCTGTAGATATTTCCATGTTTATATAGATGACAGTGAAGATATTTCCAGGTTTATAGAGATGGCTGTGTAGATATTTCCATGTTCATACAGATGGCTGTGTAGATATTTCCATGTTTATACAGATGACTTTGTAGGTATTTCCATGTTTATACAGATGGCGGTGTAGATATTTCCATGTTTATAGAGATAGCTGTGTAGATATTTCCATGTTTACACAGATAGCGGTTTAGATATTTCCATGTTTATACAGATTGCGGTGTAGATATTTCCATGTTTATAGAGATGGCGGTGTAGATATTTCCATGTTTATATAGATGGCAGTGTAGATATTTTCTTGTTTATGTAGATGTCGTTGTAGATACCTCCATGTTTAAAGAGATGGCTGTGTGTATATTTCCATGTTGATGGAGATAGCGGTGTAGATATTTCCATGTTTATAGAGATAGCGGTGTAGTTATTTTCATGTTTATAGAGATAGCGGTGTAGATATTTCCATGTTTCTACGGATGACTGTGTAGATATTTCCATGTTTGTACAGATGGCAGTGTAGATATTTCCATGTTTATAGAGATAGAAGTGTAGATATTTTCATGTTTATACATATTGCGGTGGAGATTTGTCCATGTTTATACAGATAGCAATGGAGATATTTCCACGTTAATACACATAGCGGTGTAGATATTTCCATGTTTATACAGATAGCGTTGTAGATATTTCCATGTTTATACAGATGGCTGTGCCGATATTTCCATGTTCATACAGAGTTCTCTGTAGATATTTCCATGTTTATATAGATGACAGTGCAGATATTTCCAGGTTTATACAGATGGCTGTGTAGATATTTCCATGTTTATACAGATGGCTGTGTAGATATTTCCATGTTTATACAGATGACTTTGTAGGTATTTCCATGTTTATACAGATGGCGGTGTAGATATTTCCATGTTTATAGAGAGAGCTGTGTAGATATTTCCATGTTTACACAGATAGCGGTTTAGATATTTCCATGTTTATACAGATCGCGGTGTAGATATTTCCATGTTTATACAGATCGCAGTGTAGATGTTTCCATGTTTATACAGATAGCCGTGTAGATATTTCCATGTTTATACAGATGACGGTGTAGATATTTCCATGTTTATAGAGATGGCGGTGTAGATATTTCCATGTTTATAGAGATAGCGGTGTAGATATATCAATGTTCATAGTTATAGCAGTGAGGATATTGCCATGTTTATACAGATAGCAGTGTAGATATTTCCACTTTTATAGAGATAGCGGTTTAGATATTTCATATTTATACAGAGAGCGGTGTAGATATTTCCATGTTTATACAGATTGCGGTGTAGATATTTCCATGTTTATACAGATAGCGGTGTAGGTATTTCCACGTTTATACAGATGGCGGTGTAGATATTTCCATCTTTCTACAAATGGCATTGTAGGTATTTCCATGTTTATAGAGATGGCGGTGTAGATATTTCCATGTTTATATAGATGGCAGTGTAGATATTTTCTTGTTTATGTAGATGGAGTTGAAGATACCTCCATGTTTAAAGAGATGGCGGTGTGTATATTTCCATGTTGATGGAGATAGCAGTGTAGATATTTCCATGTTTATAGAGATAGCGGTGTAGTTATTTCCATGGTTATAGAGATAGCGGTGTTGATATTTTCATGTTTCTACAGATGACTGTGTAGATATTTCCATGTTTGTACAGATGGCAGTGTAGATATTTCCATGTTTTTAGAGATAGAAGTGTAGATATTTTCATGTTTATACATATTGCGGTGGAGATTTGTCCATGTTTATACAGATAGCAATGGAGATATTTCCACGTTAATACACATAGCGGTGTAGATATTTCCATGTTTATACAGATAGCGTTGTAGATATTTCCATGTTTATACAGATGGCTGTGCCGATATTTCCATGTTTATACAGAGTTCTCTGTAGATATTTCCATGTTTATATAGATGACAGTGCAGATATTTCCAGGTTTATACAGATGGCTGTGTAGATATTTCCATGTTTATACAGATGGCTGTGTAGATATTTCCATGTTTATACAGATGACTTTGTAGGTATTTCCATGTTTATACAGATGGCGGTGTAGATATTTCCATGTTTATAGAGATAGCTGTGTAGATATTTCCATGTTTACACAGATAGCAGTTTAGATAATTCCATGTTTATACAGATCGCGGTGTAGATATTTCCATGTTTATACAGATCGCGGTGTAGATGTTTCCATGTTTATACAGATAGCGGTGTAGATATTTCCGTGTTTATACACATGACGGTGTAGATACTTCCATGTTTATAGAGATGGCGGTGTAGATATTTCCATGTTTATAGAGATAGCGGTGTAGATATATCAATGTTCATAGAGATAGCAGTGAGGATATTTCCATGTTTATACAGATTGCAATGTAGATATTTCCACTTTTATAGAGATAGCGGTTTAGATATTTCATATTTATACAGAGAGCGGTGTAGATATTTCCATATTTATACAGATTGCAGTGTAGATATTTCCATGTTTATACAGATAGCGGTGTAGGTATTTACACGTTTATACAGATGGCGGTGTAGATATTTCCATCTTTCTACAAATGGCAGTGTAGATATTTTCATGTATATAGAGATGGCGGTGTAGAAATTTCCATCTTTCTACAAATGGCAGTGTAGATATTTCCATGTTTATAGAGATGGCGGTGTAGATATTTCCATGTTTATATAGATGGCAGTGTAGATATTTTCTTGTTTATGTAGATGGCGTTGTAGATACCTCCATGTTTAAAGAGATGGCGGTGTGTATATTTCCATGTTGATGGAGATAGCGGTGTAGATATTTCCATGTTTATAGAGATAGCGGTGTAGTTATTTCCATGTTTATAGAGATAGCGGTGTAGATATTTCCATGTTTCTACAGATGACTGTGTAGATATTTCCATGTTTGTACAGATGGCAGTGTAGATATTTCCATGTTTATAGTGATAGAAGTGTAGATATTTTCATGTTTATACATATTGCGGTGGAGATTTGTCCATGTTTATACAGATAGCAATGGAGATATTTCCACGTTAATACACATAGCGGTGTAGATATTTCCATGTTTATACAGATAGCGTTGTAGGTATTTCCATGTTTATACAGATGGCTGTGCCGATATTTCCATGTTTATACAGAGTTCTCTGTAGATATTTCCATGTTTATGTAGATGACAGTGCAGATATTTCCAGGTTTATACAGATGGTTGTGTAGATATTTCCATGTTTATACAGATGACTTTGTAGGTATTTCCATGTTTATACAGATGGCGGTGTAGATATTTCCATGTTTATAGAGATAGCTGTGTAGATATTTCCATGTTTACACAGATAGCGGTTTTGATATTTCCATGTTTATACAGATCGCGGTGTAGATATATCCTTGTTTATACAGATCGTGGTGTAGATATTTCCATGTTTATACAGATAGCGGTGTAGATATTTCCATGTTAATACAGATGACGGTGTAGATAATTCCATGTTTATAGAGATGGCGGTGTTGATATTTCCATGTTTATAGGGATAGCGGTGTAGATATATCAATGTTCATAGAGATAGCAATGAGGATATTTCCATGTTTATACAGATAGCAGTGTAGATATTTCCACTTTTATAGAGATAGCGGTTTAGATATTTCATATTTATACAGAGAGCGGTGTAGATATTTCCATGTTTATACAGATTGCAGTGTAGATACTTCCATGTTTATACAGATAGCGGTGTAGATATTTCCACGTTTATACAGATGGCGGTGTAGATATTTCCATCTTTCTACAAATGGCAGTGTAGATATTTCCATGTTTATAGAGATGGCGGTGTAGATATTTCCATGTTTATATAGATGGCAGTGTAGATATTTTCTTGTTTATGTAGATGGCGTTGTAGATACCTCCATGTTTAAAGAGATGGCGGTGGGTATATTTCAATGTTGATGGAGATAGCGGTGTGGATATTTCCATGTTTATAGAGATAGCGGTGTAGTTATTTCCATGTTTATAGAGATAGCGGTGTAGATATTTCCATGTTTCTACAGATGACTGTGTAGATATTTCCATGTTTGTACAGATGGCAGTGTAGCTATTTCCATGTTCATAGAGATAGAAGTGTAGATATTTTCATGTTTATACATATTGCGGTGGAGATTTGTCCATGTTTATACAGATAGCAATGGAGATATTTCCACGTTAATACACATAGCGGTGTACATATTTCCATGTTTATACAGATAGCGTTGTCGATATTTCCATGTTTATACAGATGGCTGTGCCAATATTTCCATGTTTATACAGAGTTCTCTGTAGATATTTCCATGTTTATATAGATGACAGTGCAGATATTTCCAGGTTCATACAGATGGCTGTGTAGATATTTACATGTTTATACAGATGGGTGTGTAGATATTTCCATGTTTATACAGATGACTTTGTAGGTATTTCCATGTTTATACAGATGGCGGTGTAGATATTTCCATGTTTATAGAGATAGCTGTGTAGATATTTCCATGTTTACACAGATAGCGGTTTAGATATTTCCATGTTTATACAGATCGCGGTGTAGATATTTCCATGTTTATACAGATCGCGGTGTAGATATTTCCATGTTTATACAGATAGCGGTGTAGATATTTCCATGTTTATACAGATGACGGTGTATATATTTCCATGTTTATAGAGATGGCGGTGAAGATATTTCCATGTTTATAGAGATAGCGGTGTAGATATATCAATGTGCATAGAGATAGCAGTGAGGATATTTCCATGTTTATACAGATAGCAGTGTAGATATTTCCACTTTAATAGAGATAGTGGTTTAGCTTGTTCTTATTTATACAGAGAGCGGTGTAGATATTTCCATGTTTATACAGATTGCGGTGTAGATATTTCCATGTTTCTACAGATGACTGTGTAGATATTTCCATGTTTGTACAGATGGCAGTGTAGATATTTCCATGTTTACAGAGATAGAAGTGTAGATATTTTCATGTTTATACATATTGCAGTGGAGATTTGTCCATGTTTATACAGATAGCAATGGAGATATTTCCACGTTAATACACATAGCGGTGTAGATATTTCCATGTTTATACAGATAGCGTTGTAGATATTTCCATGTTTATACAGATGGCTGTGCCGATATTTCCATGTTTATACAGAGTTCTCTGTAGATGTTTCCATGTTTATATAGGTGACAGTGCAGATATTTCCAGGTTTATACAGATGGCTGTGTAGATATTTCCATGTTTATACAGATGGCTGTGTAGATATTTCCATGTTTATACAGATGACTTTGTAGGTATTTCCATGTTTATACAGATGGCGGTGTAGATATTTCCATGTTTATAGAGATAGCTGTGTAGATATTTCCATGTTTACAGAGATAGCGGTTTAGATATTTCCATGTTTATACAGATCGCGGTGTAGATATTTCCATGTTCATACAGATCGCGGTGTAGATATTTCCAAGTTTATACAGATAGCGGTGTAGATATTTCCATCTTTATACAGATGACGGTGTAGATATTTCCATGTTTATAGAGATGGCGGTGTAGATATTTCCATGTTTATAGAGATAGCGGTGTAGATCTATCAATGTTCATAGAGATAGCAGTGAGGATATTTCCATGTTTATACAGATAGCAGTGTAGATATTTCCACTTTTATAGAGATAGCGGTTTAGATGTTTCATATTTATACAGAGAGCGGTGTAGATATTTCCATGTTTATACAGATAGCGGTGTAGATATTTCCACGTTTATACAGATGGCGGTGTAGATATTTCCACGTTTATACAGATGGCGGTGTAGATATTTCCATCTTTCTACAAATGGCAGTGTAGATATTTCCATGTTTATAGAGATGGCGGTGTAGATATTTCCATGTTTATATAGATGGCAGTGTAGATATTTTCTTGTTTATGTAGATGGCGTTGTAGATACCTCCATGTTTAAAGAGATGGCGGTGTGTATATTTCCATGTTGATGGAGATAGCGGTGTAGATATTTCCATGTTTATAGAGATAGTGGTGTAGTTATTTCCATGTTTATAGAGATAGCGGTGTAGATATTTGCATGTTTCTACAGATGACTGTGTAGATATTTCCATGTTTGTACAGATGGCAGTGTAGATATTTCCATGTTTATAGAGATAGAAGTGTAGATATTTTCATGTTTATACATATTGCGGTGGAGATTTGTCCATGTTTATACAGATAGCAATGGAGATATTTCCACGTTAATACACATAGCGGTGTAGATATTTCCATGTTTATACAGATAGCGTTGTAGATATTTCCATGTTTATACAGATGGCTGTGCCGATATTTCCATTTTTATACAGAGTTCTCTGTAGATATTTCCATGTTTATATAGATGACAGTGCAGATATTTCCAGGTTTATACAGATGGCTGTGTAGATATTTCCATGTTTATACAGATGGCTGTGTAGATATTTCCATGTTTATACAGATGACTTTGTAGGCATTTCCATGTTTATACAGATGGCGGTGTAGATATTTCCATGTTTATAGAGATAGCTGTGTAAATATTTCCATGTTTACACAGATAGCGGTTTAGATATTTCCATGTTTATACAGATCGCGGTGTAGATATTTCCAGGTTTATACAGATCGCGGTGTAGATATTTCCATGTTTATACAGATAGCGGAGTAGATATTTCCATGTTTATACAGATGACGGTGTAGATATTTCCATGTTTATAGAGATGGCGGTGTAGATATTTCCATGTTTATAGAGATAGCGGTGTAGATATATCAATGTGCATAGAGATAGCAGTGAGGATATTTCCATGTTTATACAGATAGCAGTGTAGATATTTCCACTTTAATAGAGATAGCGGTTTAGATATTTCATATTTATACAGAGAGCGGTGTAGATATTTCCATGTTTATACAGATTGCGGTGGAGATATTTCCATGTTTATACAGATAGCGGTGTATATATTTCCACGTTTATACAGATGGCGGTGTAGATATTTCCATCTTTCTACAAATGGCAGTGTAGATATTTCCATGTTTATAGAGATGGCGGTGTAGATATTTCCATGTTTATATAGATGGCAGTGTAGATATTTTCTTGTTTATGTAGATGACGTTGAAGATACCTCCATGTTTAAAGAGATGGCGGTGTGTATATTTCCATGTTGATGGAGATAGCGGTGTAGATATTTCCATGTTTATAGAGATAGCGGTGTAGTTATTTCCATGTTTATAGAGATAGCGGTGTAGATATTTCCATGTTTCTACAGATGACTGTGTAGATATTTCCATGTTTGTACAGATGGCAGTGTAGATATTTCCATGTTTATAGAGATAGAAGTGTAGATATTTTCATGTTTATACATATTGCGGTGGAGATTTGTCC
Source organism: Pan troglodytes (assembly GCF_028858775.2). Classification (NCBI taxonomy): domain Eukaryota; kingdom Metazoa; phylum Chordata; class Mammalia; order Primates; family Hominidae; genus Pan; species Pan troglodytes. Next base: position 4,520,801 of record NC_072419.2, on the reverse strand, counting down.
ATGTTTATACAGATAGCAATGGAGATATTTCCACGTTAATACACATAGCGGTGTAGATATTTCCATGATTATACAGATAGCGTTGTAGATATTTCCATGTTTGTACAGATGGCTGTGCCGATATTTCCATGTTTATACAGAGTTCTCTGTAGATATTTCCATGTTTATATAGATGACAGTGCAGATATTTCCAGTTTTATACAGATGGCTGTGTAGATATTTCCATGTTTATACAGATGGCTGTGTAGATATTTGAATGTTTATACAGATGACTTTGTAGGTATTTCCATGTTTATACAGATGGCGGTGTAGATATTTCCATGTTTATAGAGATAGCTGTGTAGATATTTCCATGTTTACACAGATAGCGGTTTAGATATTTCCATGTTTATACAGATCGCGGTGTAGATATTTCCATGTTTATACAGATCGCGGTGTAGATATTTCCATGTTTATACAGATAGCGGTGTAGATATTTCCATGTTTATACAGATGACGGTGTAGGTATTTCCATGTTTATAGAGATGGCGGTGTAGATATTTCCATGTTTATAGAGATAGCGGTGTAGATATATCAAGGTTCATAGAGATAGCAGTGAGGATATTTCCATGTTTATACTGATATCAGTGTAGATATTTCCACTTTTATAGAGATAGCGGTTTAGATATTTCATATTTATACAGAGAGCGGTGTCGATATTTCCATGTTTATGTAGATTGCGGTGTAGATATTTTCATGTTTATACAGATAGCTGTGTAGATATTTCCACGTTTATAAAGATGACGGTGTAGATATTTCCATCTTTCTACAAATGGCAGTGTAGATATTTCCATGTTTATAGAGATGGCGGTGTAGATATTTCCATGTTTATATAGATGGCAGTGTAGATATTTTCTTGTTTATGTAGATGGCGTTGTAGATACCTCCATGTTTAAAGAGATGGCGGTGTGTATATTTCCATGTTGATGGAGATAGCGGTGTAGATATTTCCATGTTTATAGAGATAGCAGTGTAGTTATTTCCAAGTTTATAGAGATAGCGGTGTAGATATTTCCATGTTTCTACAGACGACTGTGTAGATATTTCCATGTTTCTACAGATGACTGTGTAGATATTTCCATGTTTGTACAGATGGCAGTGTAGATATTTCCATGTTTATAGAGATAGAAGTGTAGATATTTTCATGTTTATACATATTGCGGTGAAGATTTGTCCATGTTTATACAGATAGCAATGGAGATATTTCCACGTTAATACACATAGCGGTGTAGATATTTCCATGTTTATACAGATAGCGTTGTAGATATTTCCATGTTTATACAGATGGCTGTGCCGATATTTCCATGTTTATACAGAGTTCTCTGTAGATATTTCCATGTTTATATAGATGACAGTGCAGATATTTCCAGGTTTATAGAGATGGTTGTGTTGATATTTCCATGTTTATACAGATGGCTGTGTAGATATTTCCATGTTTATACAGATGAGTTTGTACGTATTTCCATGTTTATAAAGATGGCGGTGTAGATATTTCCATGTTTATAGAGATAGCTGTGTAGATATTTCCATGTTTATACAGATAGCGGTTAAGATATTTCCATGTTTATACTGATCGTGTTGTAGATATTTCCATGTTTATACAGATCGCGGTGTAGATATTTCCATGTTTATACAGATAGCGGTGTAGATATTTCCATGTTTATACAGATGGCTGTGCCGATATTTCCATGTTTATACAGAGTTCTCTGTAGATATTTCCATGTTTATATAGATGGCAGTGCAGATATTTCCAGGTTTATATAGATGGCTTTGTAGATATTTCCATGTTTATACAGATGGTTGTGTAGATATTTCCATGTTTAGACAGATGACTTTGTAGGTATTTCCATGTTTATACAGATGGCGTTGTTGATATTTCCATGTTTATAGAGATAGCTGTGTAGATATTTCCATGTTTACACAGATAGCGGTTTAGATATTTCCATGTTTATACACATCGCAGTGTAGATATTTCCATGTTTATACAGATCGCGGTGTAGATATTTCCATGTTTATACAGATAGCGGTGTAGATATTTCCATGTTTATACAGATGACGGTGTAGATATTTCCATGTTTATAGAGATGGCGGTGTAGATATTTCCATGTTTATAGAGATAGCGGTGTACATATATCAATGTGCATAGAGATAGCAGTGCGGATATTTCCATGTTTATACGGATAGCAGTGTAGATATTTCCACTTTTATAGAGATAGCGGTTTAGATAGTTCATATTTATACAGAGAGCGGTGTAGATATTTCCATGTTTATACAGATTGCGGTGTAGATATTTCCATGTTCATACAGATAGCGGTGTAGATATTTCCACGTTTATACAGATGGCGGTGTAGATATTTCCATCTTTCTACAAATGGCAGTGTAGATATTTCCAAGTTTATAGAGATGGCGGTGTAGATATTTCCATGTTTATATAGATGGCAGTGTAGATATTTACTTGTTTATGTAGATGGCGTTGTAGATACCTCCATGTTTAAAGAGATGGCGGTGTGTATATTTCCATGTTGATGGAGATAGCGGTGTAGATATTTCCATGTTTATAGAGATAGTGGTGTAGTTATTACCATGTTAATAGAGATAGCGGTGTGGATATTTCCATGTTTCTACAGATGACTGTGTAGATATTTCCATGTTTGTACAGATGGCAGTGCAGATATTTCCATGTTTATAGAGATAGAAGTGTAGATATTTTCATGTTTATACATATTGCGGTGGAGATTTGTCCATGTTTATACAGATAGCAATGGAGATATTTCCACGTTAATACACATAGCGGTGTAGATATTTCCATGTTTATACAGATAGCGTTGTAGATATTTCCATGTTCATACAGATGGCTGTGCCGATATTTCCATGTTTATACAGAGTTCTCTGTAGATATTTCCATGTTTATATAGATGACAGTGCAGATATTTCCAGGTTTATACAGATGGCTGTGTAGATATTTCCATGTTCATACAGATGGCTGTGTAGATATTTCCATGTTTATACAGATGACTTTGTAGGTATTTCCATGTTTATACAGATGGCGGTGTAGATATTTCCATGTTTATAGAGATAGCTGTGTAGATATTTCCATGTTTACACAGATAGCGGTTTAGATATTTCCATGTTTATACAGATGGCTGTGCCGATATTTCCATGTTTATACAGAGTTCTCTGTAGATATTTCCATGTTTATACAGATAGCGGTGTAGATATTTCCATGTTTATACAGATGACGGTGTAGATATTTCCATGTTTATAGAGATGGCGGTGTAGATATTTCCATGTTTATAGAGATAGCGGTGTAGATATATCAATGTTCATAGAGATAGCAGTGAGGATATTTCCATGTTCATACAGATAGCAGTGTAGATATTTCCACTTTTATAGAGATAGCGGTTTAGATGGTTCATATTTATACAGAGAGCGGTGTAGATATTTCCATGTTTATACAGATTGCGGTGTAGATATTTCCATGTTTATACAGATAGCGGTGTAGATATTTCCACGTTTATACAGATGGCGGTGTAGATATTTCCATCTTTCTACAAATGGCAGTGTAGATATTTCCATGTTTATAGAGATGGCGGTGTAGATATTTCCATGTTTATATAGATGGCAGTGTAGATATTTACTTGTTTATGTAGATGGCGTTGTAGATACCTCCATGTTTAAAGAGATGGCAGTGTGTATATTTCCATGTTGATGGAGATAGCGGTGTAGATATTTCCATGTTTATAGAGATAGCGGTGTAGTTATTTCCATGTTTATAGAGATAGCGGTGTAGATATTTCCATGTTTCTACAGATGACTGTGTAGATATTTCCATGTTTGTATAGATGGCAGTGCAGATATTTCCATGTTTATAGAGATAGAAGTGTAGATATTTTCATGTTTATACATATTGCGGTGGAGATGTGTCCATGTTTATACAGGTAGCAATGGAGATATTTCCACGTTAATACACATAGCGGTGTAGATATTTCCATGTTTATACAGATAGCGTTGTAGATATTTCCATGTTTATACAGATGGCTGTGCCGATATTTCCTTGTTTATACAGAGTTCTCTGTAGATATATCCATGTTTATATGGATGACAGTGCAGATATTTCCAGGTTTATACAGATGGCTGTGTAGATATTTCCATGTTCATACAGATGGCTGTGTAGATATTTCCATGTTTATACAGATGACTTTGTAGGTATTTCCATGTTTAAACAGATGGTGGTGTAGATATTTCCATGTTTATAGAGATAGCTGTGTAGATATTTCCATGTTTACACAGATAGCGGTTTAGATATTTCCATGTTTATACAGATGGCTGTGCCGATATTTCCATGTTTATACAGAGTTCTCTGTAGATATTTCCATGTTTATATAGATGGCAGTGCAGATATTTCCAGGTTTATATAGATGGCTGTGTAGATATTTCCATGTTTATTCAGATGGCTGTGTAGATATTTCCAAGTTTAGACAGATGACTTTGTAGGTATTTCCGTGTTTATACAGATGGCGGTGTAGATATTTCCATGTTTATAGAGATAGCTGTGTAGATATTTCCATGTTTACACAGATAGCGGTTTAGATATTTCCATGTTTATACAGATTGCGGTGTAGATATTTCCATGTTTATAGAGATGGCGGTGTAGATATTTCCATGTTTATATAGATGGCAGTGTAGATATTTTCTTGTTTATGTAGATGTCGTTGTAGATACCTCCATGTTTAAAGAGATGGCTGTGTGTATATTTCCATGTTGATGGAGATAGCGGTGTAGATATTTCCATGTTTATAGAGATAGCGGTGTAGTTATTTTCATGTTTATAGAGATAGCGGTGTAGATATTTCCATGTTTCTACGGATGACTGTGTAGATATTTCCATGTTTGTACAGATGGCAGTGTAGATATTTCCATGTTTATAGAGATAGAAGTGTAGATATTTTCATGTTTATACATATTGCGGTGGAGATTTGTCCATGTTTATACAGATAGCAATGGAGATATTTCCACGTTAATACACATAGCGGTGTAGATATTTCCATGTTTATACAGATAGCGTTGTAGATATTTCCATGTTTATACAGATGGCTGTGCCGATATTTCCATGTTCATACAGAGTTCTCTGTAGATATTTCCATGTTTATATAGATGACAGTGCAGATATTTCCAGGTTTATACAGATGGCTGTGTAGATATTTCCATGTTTATACAGATGGCTGTGTAGATATTTCCATGTTTATACAGATGACTTTGTAGGTATTTCCATGTTTATACAGATGGCGGTGTAGATATTTCCATGTTTATAGAGAGAGCTGTGTAGATATTTCCATGTTTACACAGATAGCGGTTTAGATATTTCCATGTTTATACAGATCGCGGTGTAGATATTTCCATGTTTATACAGATCGCAGTGTAGATGTTTCCATGTTTATACAGATAGCCGTGTAGATATTTCCATGTTTATACAGATGACGGTGTAGATATTTCCATGTTTATAGAGATGGCGGTGTAGATATTTCCATGTTTATAGAGATAGCGGTGTAGATATATCAATGTTCATAGTTATAGCAGTGAGGATATTGCCATGTTTATACAGATAGCAGTGTAGATATTTCCACTTTTATAGAGATAGCGGTTTAGATATTTCATATTTATACAGAGAGCGGTGTAGATATTTCCATGTTTATACAGATTGCGGTGTAGATATTTCCATGTTTATACAGATAGCGGTGTAGGTATTTCCACGTTTATACAGATGGCGGTGTAGATATTTCCATCTTTCTACAAATGGCATTGTAGGTATTTCCATGTTTATAGAGATGGCGGTGTAGATATTTCCATGTTTATATAGATGGCAGTGTAGATATTTTCTTGTTTATGTAGATGGAGTTGAAGATACCTCCATGTTTAAAGAGATGGCGGTGTGTATATTTCCATGTTGATGGAGATAGCAGTGTAGATATTTCCATGTTTATAGAGATAGCGGTGTAGTTATTTCCATGGTTATAGAGATAGCGGTGTTGATATTTTCATGTTTCTACAGATGACTGTGTAGATATTTCCATGTTTGTACAGATGGCAGTGTAGATATTTCCATGTTTTTAGAGATAGAAGTGTAGATATTTTCATGTTTATACATATTGCGGTGGAGATTTGTCCATGTTTATACAGATAGCAATGGAGATATTTCCACGTTAATACACATAGCGGTGTAGATATTTCCATGTTTATACAGATAGCGTTGTAGATATTTCCATGTTTATACAGATGGCTGTGCCGATATTTCCATGTTTATACAGAGTTCTCTGTAGATATTTCCATGTTTATATAGATGACAGTGCAGATATTTCCAGGTTTATACAGATGGCTGTGTAGATATTTCCATGTTTATACAGATGGCTGTGTAGATATTTCCATGTTTATACAGATGACTTTGTAGGTATTTCCATGTTTATACAGATGGCGGTGTAGATATTTCCATGTTTATAGAGATAGCTGTGTAGATATTTCCATGTTTACACAGATAGCAGTTTAGATAATTCCATGTTTATACAGATCGCGGTGTAGATATTTCCATGTTTATACAGATCGCGGTGTAGATGTTTCCATGTTTATACAGATAGCGGTGTAGATATTTCCGTGTTTATACACATGACGGTGTAGATACTTCCATGTTTATAGAGATGGCGGTGTAGATATTTCCATGTTTATAGAGATAGCGGTGTAGATATATCAATGTTCATAGAGATAGCAGTGAGGATATTTCCATGTTTATACAGATTGCAATGTAGATATTTCCACTTTTATAGAGATAGCGGTTTAGATATTTCATATTTATACAGAGAGCGGTGTAGATATTTCCATATTTATACAGATTGCAGTGTAGATATTTCCATGTTTATACAGATAGCGGTGTAGGTATTTACACGTTTATACAGATGGCGGTGTAGATATTTCCATCTTTCTACAAATGGCAGTGTAGATATTTTCATGTATATAGAGATGGCGGTGTAGAAATTTCCATCTTTCTACAAATGGCAGTGTAGATATTTCCATGTTTATAGAGATGGCGGTGTAGATATTTCCATGTTTATATAGATGGCAGTGTAGATATTTTCTTGTTTATGTAGATGGCGTTGTAGATACCTCCATGTTTAAAGAGATGGCGGTGTGTATATTTCCATGTTGATGGAGATAGCGGTGTAGATATTTCCATGTTTATAGAGATAGCGGTGTAGTTATTTCCATGTTTATAGAGATAGCGGTGTAGATATTTCCATGTTTCTACAGATGACTGTGTAGATATTTCCATGTTTGTACAGATGGCAGTGTAGATATTTCCATGTTTATAGTGATAGAAGTGTAGATATTTTCATGTTTATACATATTGCGGTGGAGATTTGTCCATGTTTATACAGATAGCAATGGAGATATTTCCACGTTAATACACATAGCGGTGTAGATATTTCCATGTTTATACAGATAGCGTTGTAGGTATTTCCATGTTTATACAGATGGCTGTGCCGATATTTCCATGTTTATACAGAGTTCTCTGTAGATATTTCCATGTTTATGTAGATGACAGTGCAGATATTTCCAGGTTTATACAGATGGTTGTGTAGATATTTCCATGTTTATACAGATGACTTTGTAGGTATTTCCATGTTTATACAGATGGCGGTGTAGATATTTCCATGTTTATAGAGATAGCTGTGTAGATATTTCCATGTTTACACAGATAGCGGTTTTGATATTTCCATGTTTATACAGATCGCGGTGTAGATATATCCTTGTTTATACAGATCGTGGTGTAGATATTTCCATGTTTATACAGATAGCGGTGTAGATATTTCCATGTTAATACAGATGACGGTGTAGATAATTCCATGTTTATAGAGATGGCGGTGTTGATATTTCCATGTTTATAGGGATAGCGGTGTAGATATATCAATGTTCATAGAGATAGCAATGAGGATATTTCCATGTTTATACAGATAGCAGTGTAGATATTTCCACTTTTATAGAGATAGCGGTTTAGATATTTCATATTTATACAGAGAGCGGTGTAGATATTTCCATGTTTATACAGATTGCAGTGTAGATACTTCCATGTTTATACAGATAGCGGTGTAGATATTTCCACGTTTATACAGATGGCGGTGTAGATATTTCCATCTTTCTACAAATGGCAGTGTAGATATTTCCATGTTTATAGAGATGGCGGTGTAGATATTTCCATGTTTATATAGATGGCAGTGTAGATATTTTCTTGTTTATGTAGATGGCGTTGTAGATACCTCCATGTTTAAAGAGATGGCGGTGGGTATATTTCAATGTTGATGGAGATAGCGGTGTGGATATTTCCATGTTTATAGAGATAGCGGTGTAGTTATTTCCATGTTTATAGAGATAGCGGTGTAGATATTTCCATGTTTCTACAGATGACTGTGTAGATATTTCCATGTTTGTACAGATGGCAGTGTAGCTATTTCCATGTTCATAGAGATAGAAGTGTAGATATTTTCATGTTTATACATATTGCGGTGGAGATTTGTCCATGTTTATACAGATAGCAATGGAGATATTTCCACGTTAATACACATAGCGGTGTACATATTTCCATGTTTATACAGATAGCGTTGTCGATATTTCCATGTTTATACAGATGGCTGTGCCAATATTTCCATGTTTATACAGAGTTCTCTGTAGATATTTCCATGTTTATATAGATGACAGTGCAGATATTTCCAGGTTCATACAGATGGCTGTGTAGATATTTACATGTTTATACAGATGGGTGTGTAGATATTTCCATGTTTATACAGATGACTTTGTAGGTATTTCCATGTTTATACAGATGGCGGTGTAGATATTTCCATGTTTATAGAGATAGCTGTGTAGATATTTCCATGTTTACACAGATAGCGGTTTAGATATTTCCATGTTTATACAGATCGCGGTGTAGATATTTCCATGTTTATACAGATCGCGGTGTAGATATTTCCATGTTTATACAGATAGCGGTGTAGATATTTCCATGTTTATACAGATGACGGTGTATATATTTCCATGTTTATAGAGATGGCGGTGAAGATATTTCCATGTTTATAGAGATAGCGGTGTAGATATATCAATGTGCATAGAGATAGCAGTGAGGATATTTCCATGTTTATACAGATAGCAGTGTAGATATTTCCACTTTAATAGAGATAGTGGTTTAGCTTGTTCTTATTTATACAGAGAGCGGTGTAGATATTTCCATGTTTATACAGATTGCGGTGTAGATATTTCCATGTTTCTACAGATGACTGTGTAGATATTTCCATGTTTGTACAGATGGCAGTGTAGATATTTCCATGTTTACAGAGATAGAAGTGTAGATATTTTCATGTTTATACATATTGCAGTGGAGATTTGTCCATGTTTATACAGATAGCAATGGAGATATTTCCACGTTAATACACATAGCGGTGTAGATATTTCCATGTTTATACAGATAGCGTTGTAGATATTTCCATGTTTATACAGATGGCTGTGCCGATATTTCCATGTTTATACAGAGTTCTCTGTAGATGTTTCCATGTTTATATAGGTGACAGTGCAGATATTTCCAGGTTTATACAGATGGCTGTGTAGATATTTCCATGTTTATACAGATGGCTGTGTAGATATTTCCATGTTTATACAGATGACTTTGTAGGTATTTCCATGTTTATACAGATGGCGGTGTAGATATTTCCATGTTTATAGAGATAGCTGTGTAGATATTTCCATGTTTACAGAGATAGCGGTTTAGATATTTCCATGTTTATACAGATCGCGGTGTAGATATTTCCATGTTCATACAGATCGCGGTGTAGATATTTCCAAGTTTATACAGATAGCGGTGTAGATATTTCCATCTTTATACAGATGACGGTGTAGATATTTCCATGTTTATAGAGATGGCGGTGTAGATATTTCCATGTTTATAGAGATAGCGGTGTAGATCTATCAATGTTCATAGAGATAGCAGTGAGGATATTTCCATGTTTATACAGATAGCAGTGTAGATATTTCCACTTTTATAGAGATAGCGGTTTAGATGTTTCATATTTATACAGAGAGCGGTGTAGATATTTCCATGTTTATACAGATAGCGGTGTAGATATTTCCACGTTTATACAGATGGCGGTGTAGATATTTCCACGTTTATACAGATGGCGGTGTAGATATTTCCATCTTTCTACAAATGGCAGTGTAGATATTTCCATGTTTATAGAGATGGCGGTGTAGATATTTCCATGTTTATATAGATGGCAGTGTAGATATTTTCTTGTTTATGTAGATGGCGTTGTAGATACCTCCATGTTTAAAGAGATGGCGGTGTGTATATTTCCATGTTGATGGAGATAGCGGTGTAGATATTTCCATGTTTATAGAGATAGTGGTGTAGTTATTTCCATGTTTATAGAGATAGCGGTGTAGATATTTGCATGTTTCTACAGATGACTGTGTAGATATTTCCATGTTTGTACAGATGGCAGTGTAGATATTTCCATGTTTATAGAGATAGAAGTGTAGATATTTTCATGTTTATACATATTGCGGTGGAGATTTGTCCATGTTTATACAGATAGCAATGGAGATATTTCCACGTTAATACACATAGCGGTGTAGATATTTCCATGTTTATACAGATAGCGTTGTAGATATTTCCATGTTTATACAGATGGCTGTGCCGATATTTCCATTTTTATACAGAGTTCTCTGTAGATATTTCCATGTTTATATAGATGACAGTGCAGATATTTCCAGGTTTATACAGATGGCTGTGTAGATATTTCCATGTTTATACAGATGGCTGTGTAGATATTTCCATGTTTATACAGATGACTTTGTAGGCATTTCCATGTTTATACAGATGGCGGTGTAGATATTTCCATGTTTATAGAGATAGCTGTGTAAATATTTCCATGTTTACACAGATAGCGGTTTAGATATTTCCATGTTTATACAGATCGCGGTGTAGATATTTCCAGGTTTATACAGATCGCGGTGTAGATATTTCCATGTTTATACAGATAGCGGAGTAGATATTTCCATGTTTATACAGATGACGGTGTAGATATTTCCATGTTTATAGAGATGGCGGTGTAGATATTTCCATGTTTATAGAGATAGCGGTGTAGATATATCAATGTGCATAGAGATAGCAGTGAGGATATTTCCATGTTTATACAGATAGCAGTGTAGATATTTCCACTTTAATAGAGATAGCGGTTTAGATATTTCATATTTATACAGAGAGCGGTGTAGATATTTCCATGTTTATACAGATTGCGGTGGAGATATTTCCATGTTTATACAGATAGCGGTGTATATATTTCCACGTTTATACAGATGGCGGTGTAGATATTTCCATCTTTCTACAAATGGCAGTGTAGATATTTCCATGTTTATAGAGATGGCGGTGTAGATATTTCCATGTTTATATAGATGGCAGTGTAGATATTTTCTTGTTTATGTAGATGACGTTGAAGATACCTCCATGTTTAAAGAGATGGCGGTGTGTATATTTCCATGTTGATGGAGATAGCGGTGTAGATATTTCCATGTTTATAGAGATAGCGGTGTAGTTATTTCCATGTTTATAGAGATAGCGGTGTAGATATTTCCATGTTTCTACAGATGACTGTGTAGATATTTCCATGTTTGTACAGATGGCAGTGTAGATATTTCCATGTTTATAGAGATAGAAGTGTAGATATTTTCATGTTTATACATATTGCGGTGGAGATTTGTCCATGTTTATACAGATAGCAATGGAGATATTTCCACGTTAATACACATAGCGGTGTAGATATTTCCATGATTATACAGATAGCGTTGTAGATATTTCCATGTTTGTACAGATGGCTGTGCCGATATTTCCATGTTTATACAGAGTTCTCTGTAGATATTTCCATGTTTATATAGATGACAGTGCAGATATTTCCAGTTTTATACAGATGGCTGTGTAGATATTTCCATGTTTATACAGATGGCTGTGTAGATATTTGAATGTTTATACAGATGACTTTGTAGGTATTTCCATGTTTATACAGATGGCGGTGTAGATATTTCCATGTTTATAGAGATAGCTGTGTAGATATTTCCATGTTTACACAGATAGCGGTTTAGATATTTCCATGTTTATACAGATCGCGGTGTAGATATTTCCATGTTTATACAGATCGCGGTGTAGATATTTCCATGTTTATACAGATAGCGGTGTAGATATTTCCATGTTTATACAGATGACGGTGTAGGTATTTCCATGTTTATAGAGATGGCGGTGTAGATATTTCCATGTTTATAGAGATAGCGGTGTAGATATATCAAGGTTCATAGAGATAGCAGTGAGGATATTTCCATGTTTATACTGATATCAGTGTAGATATTTCCACTTTTATAGAGATAGCGGTTTAGATATTTCATATTTATACAGAGAGCGGTGTCGATATTTCCATGTTTATGTAGATTGCGGTGTAGATATTTTCATGTTTATACAGATAGCTGTGTAGATATTTCCACGTTTATAAAGATGACGGTGTAGATATTTCCATCTTTCTACAAATGGCAGTGTAGATATTTCCATGTTTATAGAGATGGCGGTGTAGATATTTCCATGTTTATATAGATGGCAGTGTAGATATTTTCTTGTTTATGTAGATGGCGTTGTAGATACCTCCATGTTTAAAGAGATGGCGGTGTGTATATTTCCATGTTGATGGAGATAGCGGTGTAGATATTTCCATGTTTATAGAGATAGCAGTGTAGTTATTTCCAAGTTTATAGAGATAGCGGTGTAGATATTTCCATGTTTCTACAGACGACTGTGTAGATATTTCCATGTTTCTACAGATGACTGTGTAGATATTTCCATGTTTGTACAGATGGCAGTGTAGATATTTCCATGTTTATAGAGATAGAAGTGTAGATATTTTCATGTTTATACATATTGCGGTGAAGATTTGTCCATGTTTATACAGATAGCAATGGAGATATTTCCACGTTAATACACATAGCGGTGTAGATATTTCCATGTTTATACAGATAGCGTTGTAGATATTTCCATGTTTATACAGATGGCTGTGCCGATATTTCCATGTTTATACAGAGTTCTCTGTAGATATTTCCATGTTTATATAGATGACAGTGCAGATATTTCCAGGTTTATAGAGATGGTTGTGTTGATATTTCCATGTTTATACAGATGGCTGTGTAGATATTTCCATGTTTATACAGATGAGTTTGTACGTATTTCCATGTTTATAAAGATGGCGGTGTAGATATTTCCATGTTTATAGAGATAGCTGTGTAGATATTTCCATGTTTATACAGATAGCGGTTAAGATATTTCCATGTTTATACTGATCGTGTTGTAGATATTTCCATGTTTATACAGATCGCGGTGTAGATATTTCCATGTTTATACAGATAGCGGTGTAGATATTTCCATGTTTATACAGATGGCTGTGCCGATATTTCCATGTTTATACAGAGTTCTCTGTAGATATTTCCATGTTTATATAGATGGCAGTGCAGATATTTCCAGGTTTATATAGATGGCTTTGTAGATATTTCCATGTTTATACAGATGGTTGTGTAGATATTTCCATGTTTAGACAGATGACTTTGTAGGTATTTCCATGTTTATACAGATGGCGTTGTTGATATTTCCATGTTTATAGAGATAGCTGTGTAGATATTTCCATGTTTACACAGATAGCGGTTTAGATATTTCCATGTTTATACACATCGCAGTGTAGATATTTCCATGTTTATACAGATCGCGGTGTAGATATTTCCATGTTTATACAGATAGCGGTGTAGATATTTCCATGTTTATACAGATGACGGTGTAGATATTTCCATGTTTATAGAGATGGCGGTGTAGATATTTCCATGTTTATAGAGATAGCGGTGTACATATATCAATGTGCATAGAGATAGCAGTGCGGATATTTCCATGTTTATACGGATAGCAGTGTAGATATTTCCACTTTTATAGAGATAGCGGTTTAGATAGTTCATATTTATACAGAGAGCGGTGTAGATATTTCCATGTTTATACAGATTGCGGTGTAGATATTTCCATGTTCATACAGATAGCGGTGTAGATATTTCCACGTTTATACAGATGGCGGTGTAGATATTTCCATCTTTCTACAAATGGCAGTGTAGATATTTCCAAGTTTATAGAGATGGCGGTGTAGATATTTCCATGTTTATATAGATGGCAGTGTAGATATTTACTTGTTTATGTAGATGGCGTTGTAGATACCTCCATGTTTAAAGAGATGGCGGTGTGTATATTTCCATGTTGATGGAGATAGCGGTGTAGATATTTCCATGTTTATAGAGATAGTGGTGTAGTTATTACCATGTTAATAGAGATAGCGGTGTGGATATTTCCATGTTTCTACAGATGACTGTGTAGATATTTCCATGTTTGTACAGATGGCAGTGCAGATATTTCCATGTTTATAGAGATAGAAGTGTAGATATTTTCATGTTTATACATATTGCGGTGGAGATTTGTCCATGTTTATACAGATAGCAATGGAGATATTTCCACGTTAATACACATAGCGGTGTAGATATTTCCATGTTTATACAGATAGCGTTGTAGATATTTCCATGTTCATACAGATGGCTGTGCCGATATTTCCATGTTTATACAGAGTTCTCTGTAGATATTTCCATGTTTATATAGATGACAGTGCAGATATTTCCAGGTTTATACAGATGGCTGTGTAGATATTTCCATGTTCATACAGATGGCTGTGTAGATATTTCCATGTTTATACAGATGACTTTGTAGGTATTTCCATGTTTATACAGATGGCGGTGTAGATATTTCCATGTTTATAGAGATAGCTGTGTAGATATTTCCATGTTTACACAGATAGCGGTTTAGATATTTCCATGTTTATACAGATGGCTGTGCCGATATTTCCATGTTTATACAGAGTTCTCTGTAGATATTTCCATGTTTATACAGATAGCGGTGTAGATATTTCCATGTTTATACAGATGACGGTGTAGATATTTCCATGTTTATAGAGATGGCGGTGTAGATATTTCCATGTTTATAGAGATAGCGGTGTAGATATATCAATGTTCATAGAGATAGCAGTGAGGATATTTCCATGTTCATACAGATAGCAGTGTAGATATTTCCACTTTTATAGAGATAGCGGTTTAGATGGTTCATATTTATACAGAGAGCGGTGTAGATATTTCCATGTTTATACAGATTGCGGTGTAGATATTTCCATGTTTATACAGATAGCGGTGTAGATATTTCCACGTTTATACAGATGGCGGTGTAGATATTTCCATCTTTCTACAAATGGCAGTGTAGATATTTCCATGTTTATAGAGATGGCGGTGTAGATATTTCCATGTTTATATAGATGGCAGTGTAGATATTTACTTGTTTATGTAGATGGCGTTGTAGATACCTCCATGTTTAAAGAGATGGCAGTGTGTATATTTCCATGTTGATGGAGATAGCGGTGTAGATATTTCCATGTTTATAGAGATAGCGGTGTAGTTATTTCCATGTTTATAGAGATAGCGGTGTAGATATTTCCATGTTTCTACAGATGACTGTGTAGATATTTCCATGTTTGTATAGATGGCAGTGCAGATATTTCCATGTTTATAGAGATAGAAGTGTAGATATTTTCATGTTTATACATATTGCGGTGGAGATGTGTCCATGTTTATACAGGTAGCAATGGAGATATTTCCACGTTAATACACATAGCGGTGTAGATATTTCCATGTTTATACAGATAGCGTTGTAGATATTTCCATGTTTATACAGATGGCTGTGCCGATATTTCCTTGTTTATACAGAGTTCTCTGTAGATATATCCATGTTTATATGGATGACAGTGCAGATATTTCCAGGTTTATACAGATGGCTGTGTAGATATTTCCATGTTCATACAGATGGCTGTGTAGATATTTCCATGTTTATACAGATGACTTTGTAGGTATTTCCATGTTTAAACAGATGGTGGTGTAGATATTTCCATGTTTATAGAGATAGCTGTGTAGATATTTCCATGTTTACACAGATAGCGGTTTAGATATTTCCATGTTTATACAGATGGCTGTGCCGATATTTCCATGTTTATACAGAGTTCTCTGTAGATATTTCCATGTTTATATAGATGGCAGTGCAGATATTTCCAGGTTTATATAGATGGCTGTGTAGATATTTCCATGTTTATTCAGATGGCTGTGTAGATATTTCCAAGTTTAGACAGATGACTTTGTAGGTATTTCCGTGTTTATACAGATGGCGGTGTAGATATTTCCATGTTTATAGAGATAGCTGTGTAGATATTTCCATGTTTACACAGATAGCGGTTTAGATATTTCCATGTTTATACAGATCGCGGTGAAGATATTTCCATGTTTATACCGATCGCGGTGTAGATATTTCCATGTTTATACAGATAGCGGTGTAGATATTTCCATGTTTATACAGATGACGGTGTAGATATTTCCAAGTTTATAGAGATGGCGGTGTAGATATTTCCATGTTTATAGAGATAGCGGTGTAGATATATCAATGTTCATAGAGATAGCAGTGAGGATATTTCCATGTTCGTACAGATAGCAGTGTAGATATTTCCACTTTTATAGAGATAGCGGTTTAGATAGTTCATATTTATACAGAGAGCAGTGTAGATATTTCCATGTTTATACAGATTGCGGTGTAGATATTTCCATGTTTATACAGATAGCGGTGTAGATATTTCCACGTTTATACAGATGGCGGTGTAGATATTTCCATCTTTCTGCAAATGGCAGTGTAGATATTTCCATGTTTATAGAGATGGCGGTGTAGATATTTCCATGTTTATATAGATGGCAGTGTAGATATTTACTTGTTTATGTAGTTGGGGTTGTAGATACCTCCATGTTTAAAGAGATGGCGGTGTGTATATTTCCATGTTGATGGAGATAGCGGTGTAGATATTTCCATGTTTATAGAGATAGCGGTGTAGTTATTTCCATGTTTATAGAGATAGCGGTGTAGATATTTCCATGTTTCTACAGATGACTGTGTAGATATTTCCATGTTTGTACAGATGGCAGTGTAGATATTTCCATGTTTATAGAGATAGAAGTGTAGATATTTTCATGTTTATACATATTGCGGTGGAGATTTGTCCATGTTTATACAGATAGCAATGGAGATAATTCCACGTTAATACACATAGCGGTGTAGATATTTCCATGTTTATACAGATAGCGTTGTAGATATTTCCATGTTTATACAGATGGCTGTGCCGATATTTCCATGTTTATACAGAGTTCTCTGTAGATATTTCCATGTTTATCTAGATGACAGTGCAGATATTTCCAGGTTTATACAGATGGCTGTGTAGATATTTCCATGTTCATACAGTTGGCTGTGTAGCTATTTCCATGTTTATACAGATGACTTTGTAGGTATTTCCATGTTTATACACATGGCGGTGTAGATATTTCCATGTTTATAGAGATAGCTGTGTAGATATTTCCATGTTTACACAGATAGCGGTTTAGATATTTCCATGTTTATACAGATCGCGGTGTAGATATTTCCATGTTTATACAGATCACGGTGTAGATATTTCCATGTTTATACAGATAGCGGTTTAGATATTTCCATGTTTATACAGATGACGGTGTAGATATTTCCATGTTTATAGAGATGGCGGTGTAGATATTTCCATGTTTATAAAGATAGCGGTGTAGATATATCAATGTTCATACAGATAGCAGTGAAGATATTTCCATGTTTATAGAGATAGCAGTGTAGATATTTCCACGTTTATAGAGATAGCAGTTTAGATATTTCATATTTATACAGAGAGCGGTGTAGATATTTCCATGTTTATACAGATTGCGGTGTAGATAATTCCATGTTTATACAGATAGCGGTGTAGATATTTCCACGTTTATACAGATGGCGGTGTAGATATTTCCATCTTTCTACAAATAGCAGTGTAGTTATTTCCATGTTAATAGAGATGGCGGTGTAGATATTTCCATGTTTATATAGATGGCAGTGTAGATATTTTCTTGTTTATGTAGTTGGCGTTGTAAATACCTCTATGTTTAAAGAGATGGCGGTGTGTATATTTCCATGTTGATGGAGATAGCGGTGTAGATATTTCCATGTTTATAGAGATAGCGGTGTAGTTATTTCCATGTTTATAGAGATAGCGGTGTAGATATTTCCATGTTTCTACAGATTACTGTGTAGATATTTCCATGTTTCTACAGATGGCAGTGTAGTTATTTCCATATTTATAGAGATAGAAGTGTAGATATTTTCATGTTTATACATATAGCGGTGGAGATTTGTCCATGTTTATACAGATAGCAATGGAGATATTTCCACGTTAATACACATAGCGGTGTAGATATTTCCATGTTTATACAGATAGCGTTGTAGATATTTCCATGTTTATACAGATGGCTGTGCCGATATTTCCATGTTTATACAGAGTTCTCTGTAGATATTTCCATGTTTATATAGATGACAGTGCAGATATTTCCAGTTTTATACAGATGGCTGTGTAGATATTTCCATGTTCATACAGATGGCTGTGTAGATATTTCCATGTTTATACAGATGACTTTGTAGGTATTTCCATGTTTATACAGATGGCGGTGTAGATATTTCCATGTTTATAGAGATAGCTGTGTAGATATTTCCATGTTTACACAGATAGCGGTTTAGATATTTCCATGTTTATACAGATCGCGGTGTAGATATTTCCATGTTTATACATATCGCAGTGTAGATATTTCCATGTTTATACAGATAGCGGTGTAGATATTTCCATGTTTATACAGATGACGGTGTAGATATTTCCATGTTTATAGAGATGGCGGTGTAGATATTTCCATGTTTATAGAGATAGCGGTGTAGATATATCAATGTTCATAGAGATAGAAGTGCGGATATTTCCATGTTTATACAGATATCAGTGTAGATATTTCCACTTTTATAGAGATAGCGGTTTAGGTATTTCATATTTATACAGAGAGTGGTGTAGATATTTCCATGTTTATAGAGATAGCGGTGTAGATCTATCAATGTTCATAGAGATAGCAGTGAGGATATTTCCATGTTTATACAGATAGCAGTGTAGATATTTCCACTTTTATAGAGATAGCGGTTTAGATGTTTCATATTTATACAGAGAGCGGTGTAGATATTTCCATGTTTATACAGATAGCGGTGTAGATATTTCCACGTTTATACAGATGGCGGTGTAGATATTTCCACGTTTATACAGATGGCGGTGTAGATATTTCCATCTTTCTGCAAATGGCAGTGTAGATATTTCCATGTTTATAGAGATGGCGGTGTAGATATTTCCATGTTTATATAGATGGCAGTGTAGATATTTTCTTGTTTATGTAGATGGCGTTGTAGATACCTACATGTTTAAAGAGATGGCGGTGTGTATATTTCCATGTTGATGGAGATAGCGGTGTAGATATTTCCATGTTTATAGAGATAGTGGTGTAGTTATTTCCATGTTTATAGAGATAGCGGTGTAGATATTTCCATGTTTCTACAGATGACTGTGTAGATATTTCCATGTTTGTACAGTTGGCAGTGTAGATATTTCCATGTTTATAGAGATAGAAGTGTAGATATTTTCATGTTTATACATATTGCGGTGGAGATTTCTCCATGTTTATACAGATAGCAATGGAGATATTTCCACGTTAATACACATAGCGGTGTAGATATTTCCATGTTTATACAGATAGCGTTGTAGATATTTCCATGTTTATACAGATGGCTGTGCCGATATTTCCATTTTTATACAGAGTTCTCTGTAGATATTTCCATGTATATATAGATGACAGTGCAGATATTTCCATGTTTATACAGATGGCTGTGTAGATATTTCCATGTTTATACAGATGACTTTGTAGGCATTTCCATGTTTATACAGATGGCGGTGTAGATATTTCCATGTTTATAGAGATAGCTGTGTAGATATTTCCATGTTTACACAGATAGCGGTTTAGATATTTCCATGTTTATACAGATCGCGGTGTAGATATTTCCAGGTTTATACAGATCGCGGTGTAGATATTTCCATGTTTATACAGATAGCGGTGTAGACATTTCCATGTTTATACAGATGACGGTGTAGATATTTCCATGTTTATAGAGATGGCGGTGTAGATATTTCCATGTTTATAGAGATAGCGGTGTAGATATATCAATGTGCATAGAGATAGCAGTGAGGATATTTCCATGTTTATACAGATAGCAGTGTAGATATTTCCACTTTAATAGAGATAGCGGTTTAGATATTTCATATTTATACAGAGAGCGGTGTAGATATTTCCATGTTTATACAGATTGCGGTGGAGATATTTCCATGTTTATACAGATAGCGGTGTATATATTTCCACGTTTATACAGATGGCGGTGTAGATATTTCCATCTTTCTACAAATGGCAGTGTAGATATTTCCATGTTTATAGAGATGGTGTAGATATTTCCATGTTTATATAGATGGCAGTGTAGATATTTTCTTGTTTATGTAGATGACGTTGAAGATACCTCCATGTTTAAAGAGATGGCGGTGTGTATATTTCCATGTTGATGGAGATAGCGGTGTAGATATTTCCATGTTTATAGAGATAGCGGTGTAGTTATTTCCATGTTTATAGAGATAGCGGTGTAGATATTTCCATGTTTCTACAGATGACTGTGTAGATATTTCCATGTTTGTACAGATGGCAGTGTAGATATTTCCATGTTTATAGAGATAGAAGTGTAGATATTTTCATGTTTATACACATTGCGGTGGAGATTTGTCCATGTTTATACAGATAGCAATGGAGATATTTCCACGTTAATACACATAGCGGTGTAGATATTTCCATGATTATACAGATAGCGTTGTAGATATTTCCATGTTTGTACAGATGGCTGTGCCGATATTTCCATGTTTATACAGAGTTCTCTGTAGATATTTCCATGTTTACATAGATGACAGTGCAGATATTTCCAGGTTTATACAGATGGCTGTTTAGATATTTCCATGTTTATACAGATGGCTGTTTAGATATTTGAATGTTTATACAGATGACTTTGTAGGTATTTCCATGTTTATACAGATGGCGGTGTAGATATTTCCATGTTTATAGAGATAGCTGTGTAGATATTTCCATGTTTACACAGATAGCGGTTTAGATATTTCCATGTTTATACAGATCGCGGTGTAGATATTTCCATGTTTATACAGATCGCGGTGTAGATATTTCCATGTTTATACAGATAGCGGTGTAGATATTTCCATGTTTATACAGATGACGGTGTAGGTATTTCCATGTTTATAGAGATGGCGGTGTAGATATTTCCATGTTTATAGAGATAGCGGTGTAGATATATCAAGGTTCATAGAGATAGCAGTGAGGATATTTCCATGTTTATACTGATATCAGTGTAGATATTTCCACTTTTATAGAGATAGCGGTTTAGATATTTCATATTTATACAGAGAGCGGTGTCGATATTTCCATGTTTATGTAGATTGCGGTGTAGATATTTTCATGTTTATACAGATAGCTGTGTAGATATTTCCACGTTTATAAAGATGACGGTGTAGATATTTCCATCTTTCTACAAATGGCAGTGTAGATATTTCCATGTTTATAGAGATGGCGGTGTAGATATTTCCATGTTTATATAGATGGCAGTGTAGATATTTTCTTGTTTATGTAGATGGCGTTGTAGATACCTCCATGTTTAAAGAGATGGCGGTGTGTATATTTCCATGTTGATGGAGATAGCGGTGTAGATATTTCCATGTTTATAGAGATAGCAGTGTAGTTATTTCCAAGTTTATAGAGATAGCGGTGTAGATATTTCCATGTTTCTACAGACGACTGTGTAGATATTTCCATGTTTCTACAGATGACTGTGTAGATATTTCCATGTTTGTACAGATGGCAGTGTAGATATTTCCATGTTTATAGAGATAGAAGTGTAGATATTTTCATGTTTATACATATTGCGGTGAAGATTTG
This sequence comes from Pan troglodytes, assembly GCF_028858775.2. NCBI lineage: Eukaryota > Metazoa > Chordata > Mammalia > Primates > Hominidae > Pan > Pan troglodytes. The sequence goes on along the minus strand of NC_072419.2, from coordinate 4,498,649 downwards.
TCCATGTTTATACAGATAGCAATGGAGATATTTCCACGTTAATACACATAGCGGTGTAGATATTTCCATGTTTATACAGATAGCGTTGTAGATATTTCCATGTTTATACAGATGGCTGTGCCGATATTTCCATGTTTATACAGAGTTCTCTGTAGATATTTCCATGTTTATATAGATGACAGTGCAGATATTTCCAGGTTTATAGAGATGGTTGTGTTGATATTTCCATGTTTATACAGATGGCTGTGTAGATATTTCCATGTTTATACAGATGAGTTTGTAGGTATTTCCATGTTTATAAAGATGGCGGTGTAGATATTTCCATGTTTATAGAGATAGCTGTGTAGATATTTCCATGTTTATACAGATAGCGGTTAAGATATTTCCATGTTTATACTGATCGTGGTGTAGATATTTCCATGTTTATACATATCGCGGTGTAGATATTTCCATGTTTATACAGATAGCGGTGTAGATATTTCCATGTTTATACAGATGGCTGTGCCGATATTTCCATGTTTATACAGAGTTCTCTGTAGATATTTCCATGTTTATATAGATGGCAGTGCAGATATTTCCAGGTTTATATAGATGGCTGTGTAGATATTTCCATGTTTATACAGATGGTTGTGTAGATATTTCCATGTTTAGACAGATGACTTTGTAGGTATTTCCATGTTTATACAGATGGCGTTGTTGATATTTCCATGTTTATAGAGATAGCTGTGTAGATATTTCCATGTTTACACAGATAGCGGTTTAGATATTTCCATGTTTATACAGATCGCAGTGTAGATATTTCCATGTTTATACAGATCGCGGTGTAGATATTTCCATGTTTATACAGATAGCGGTGTAGATATTTCCATGTTTATACAGATGACGGTGTAGATATTTCCATGTTTATAGAGATGGCGGTGTAGATATTTCCATGTTTATAGAGATAGCGGTGTACATATATCAATGTGCATAGAGATAGCAGTGCGGATATTTCCATGTTTATACGGATAGCAGTGTAGATATTTCCACTTTTATAGAGATAGCGGTTTAGATAGTTCATATTTATACAGAGAGCGGTGTAGATATTTCCATGTTTATACAGATTGCGGTCTAGATATTTCCATGTTCATACAGATAGCGGTGTAGATATTTCCACGTTTATACAGATGGCGGTGTAGATATTTCCATCTTTCTACAAATGGCAGTGTAGATATTTCCAAGTTTATAGAGATGGCGGTGTAGATATTTCCATGTTTATACAGATGACTTTGTAGGTATTTCCATGTTTATACAGATGGCGGTGTAGATATTTCCATGTTCATACAGATGGCTGTGTAGATATTTCCATGTTTATACAGATGACTTTGTAGGTATTTCCATGTTTATACAGATGGCGGTGTAGATATTTCCATGTTTATAGAGATAGCTGTGTAGATATTTCCATGTTTACACAGATAGCGGTTTAGATATTTCCATGTTATACACATGGCTGTGCCGATATTTCCATGTTTATACAGAGTTCTCTGTAGATATTTCCATGTTTATACAGATAGCGGTGTAGATATTTCCATGTTTATACAGATGACGGTGTAGATATTTCCATGTTTATAGAGATGGCGGTGTAGATATTTCCATGTTTATAGAGATAGCGGTGTAGATATATCAATGTTCATAGAGATAGCAGTGAGGATATTTCCATGTTCATACAGATAGCAGTGTAGATATTTCCACTTTTATAGAGATAGCGGTTTAGATGGTTCATATTTATACAGAGAGCGGTGTAGATATTAACATGTTTATACAGATTGCGGTGTAGATATTTCCATGTTTATACAGATAGCGGTGTAGATATTTCCACGTTTATACAGATGGCGGTGTAGATATTTCCATCTTTCTACAAATGGCAGTGTAGATATTTCCATGTTTATAGAGATGGCGGTGTAGATATTTCCATGTTTATATAGATGGCAGTGTAGATATTTACTTGTTTATGTAGATGGCGTTGTAGATACCTCCATGTTTAAAGAGATGGCGGTGTGTATATTTCCATGTTGATGGAGATAGCGGTGTAGATATTTCCATGTTTATAGAGATAGCGGTGTAGTTATTTCCATGTTTATAGAGATAGAGGTGTAGATATTTCCATGTTTCTACAGATGACTGTGTAGATATTTCCATGTTTGTATAGATGGCAGTGCAGATATTTCCATGTTTATAGAGATAGAAGTGTAGATATTTTCATGTTTATACATATTGCGGTGGAGATGTGTCCATGTTTATACAGATAGCAATGGAGATATTTCCACGTTAATACACATAGCGGTGTAGATATTTCCATGTTTATACAGATAGCGTTGTAGATATTTCCATGTTTATACAGATGGCTGTGCCGATATTTCCATGTTTATACAGAGTTCTCTGTAGATATATCCATGTTTATATGGATGACAGTGCAGATATTTCCAGGTTTATACAGATGGCTGTGTAGATATTTCCATGTTCATACAGATGGCTGTGTAGATATTTCCATGTTTATACAGATGACTTTGTAGGTATTTCCATGTTTAAACAGATGGCGGTGTAGATATTTCCATGTTTATAGAGATAGCTGTGTAGATATTTCCATGTTTACACAGATAGCGGTTTAGATATTTCCATGTTTATACAGATGGCTGTGCCGATATTTCCATGTTTATACAGAGTTCTCTGTAGATATTTCCATGTTTATATAGATGGCAGTGCAGATATTTCCAGGTTTATATAGATGGCTGTGTAGATATTTCCATGTTTATACAGATGGCTGTGTAGATATTTCCAAGTTTAGACAGATGACTTTGTTGGTATTTCCGTGTTTATACAGATGGCGGTGTAGATATTTCCATGTTTATAGAGATAGCTGTGTAGATATTTCCATGTTTACACAGATAGCGGTTTAGATATTTCCATGTTTATACAGATCGCGGTGTAGATATTTCCATGTTTATACAGATCACGGTGTAGATATTTCCAGGTTTATACAGATAGCGGTGTAGATATTTCCATGTTTATACAGATGACGTTGTAGATATTTCCATGTTTATAGAGATGGCGGTGTAGATATTTCCATGTTTATAGAGATAGAAGTGTAGATATTTTCATGTTTATACATATTGCGGTGGAGATTTGTCCATGTTTATACAGATAGCAATGGAAATATTTCCACGTTAATACACATAGCGTTGTAGATATTTCCATGTTTATACAGATAGCGTTGTAGATATTTCCATGTTTATACAGATGTCTGTGCCGATATTTCCATGTTTATACAGAGTTCTCTGTAGATATTTCCATGTTTATATAGATGACAGTGCAGATATTTCCAGGTTTATACAGATGGCTGTGTAGATATTTCCATGTTTATACAGATGGCTGTGTAGATATTTCCATGTTTATACAGATGACTTTGTAGGTATTTCCATGTTTATACAGATGGCGGTGTAGATATTTCCATGTTTATAGAGATAGCTGTGTAGATATTTCCATGTTTACACAGATAGCGGTTTAGATATTTCCATGTTTATACAGATCGCGGTGAAGATATTTCCATGTTTATACCGATCGCGGTGTAGATATTTCCATGTTTATACAGATAGCGGTGTAGATATTTCCATGTTTATACAGATGACGGTGTAGATATTTCCAAGTTTATAGAGATGGCGGTGTAGATATTTCCATGTTTATAGAGATAGCGGTGTAGATATATCAATGTTCATAGAGATAGCAGTGAGGATATTTCCATGTTCGTACAGATAGCAGTGTAGATATTTCCACTTTTATAGAGATAGCGGTTTAGATAGTTCATATTTATACAGAGAGCGGTGTAGATATTTCCATGTTTATACAGATTGCGGTGTAGATATTTCCATGTTTATACAGATAGCGGTGTAGATATTTCCACGTTTATAGAGATAGCTGTGTAGATATTTCCATGTTTCTACAGATTACTGTGTAGATATTTCCATGTTTGTAAAGATGGCAGTGCAGATATTTCCATGTTTATAGAGATAGAAGTGTAGATATTTTCATGTTTATACATATTGCGGTGGAGATTTGTCCATGTTTATACAGATAGCAATGGAGATATTTCCACGTTAATACACATAGCGGTGTAGATATTTCCATGTTTATACAGATAGCGTTGTAGATATTTCCATGTTTATACAGATGGCTGTGCCGATATTTCCATGTTTATACAGACTTCTCTGTAGATATTTCCATGTTTATATAGATGACAGTGCAGATATTTCCAGGTTTATACAGATGGCTGTGTAGATATTTCCATGTTCATACAGATGGCTGTGTAGATATTTCCATGTTTATACAGATGACTTTGTAGGTATTTCCATGTTTATACAGATGGCGGTGTAGATATTTCCATGTTTATAGAGATAGCTGTGTAGATATTTCCATGTTTACACAGATAGCGGTTTAGATATTTCCATGTATATACAGATGGCTGTGCCGATATTTCCATGTTTATACAGAGTTCTCTGTAGATATTTCCATGTTTATATAGATGGCAGTGCAGATATTTCCAGGTTTATATAGATGGCTGTGTAGATATTTCCATGTTTATACAGATGGCTCTGTAGATATTTCCAAGTTTAGACAGATGACTTTGTAGGTATTTCCGTGTTTATACAGATGGTGGTGTAGATATTTCCATGTTTATAGAGATAGCTGTGTAGATATTTCCATGTTTACACAGATAGCGGTTTAGATATTTCCATGTTTATACAGATCGCGGTGTAGATATTTCCATATTTATACAGATCGCGGTGTAGATATTTCCAGGTTTATACAGATAGCGGTGTAGATATTTCCATGTTTATACAGATTACGGTGTAGATATTTCCATGTTTATAGAGATGGCGGTGTAGATATTTCCATGTTTATAGAGATAGAAGTGTAGATATTTTCATGTTTATACATATTGCGGTGGAGATTTGTCCATGTTTATACAGATAGCGGTGTAGATATTTCCATGTTTATACAGATGACGGTGTAGATATTTCCAAGTTTATAGAGATGGCGGTGTAGATATTTCCATGTTTATAGAGATAGCGGTGTAGATATATCAATGTTCACAGAGATAGCAGTGAGGATATTTCCATGTTCGTACAGATAGCAGTGTAGATATTTCCACTTTTATAGAGATAGCGGTTTAGATAGTTCATATTTATACAGAGAGCGGTGTAGATATTTCCATGTTTATACAGATTGCGGTGTAGATATTTCCATGTTTATACAGATAGCGGTGTAGATATTTCCACGTTTATAGAGATAGCTGTGTAGATATTTCCATGTTTCTACAGATTACTGTGTAGATATTTCCATGTTTGTACAGATGGCAGTGCAGATATTTCCATGTTTATAGAGATAGAAGTGTAGATATTTTCATGTTTATACATATTGCGGTGGAGATTTGTCCATGTTTATACAGATAGCAATGGAGATATTTCCACGTTAATACACATAGCGGTGTAGATATTTCCATGTTTATACAGATAGCGTTGTAGATATTTCCATGTTTATACAGATGGCTGTGCCGATATTTCCATGTTTATACAGACTTCTCTGTAGATATTTCCATGTTTATATAGATGACAGTGCAGATATTTCCAGGTTTATACAGATGGCTGTGTAGATATTTCCATGTTCATACAGATGGCTGTGTAGATATTTCCATGTTTATACAGATGACTTTGTAGGTATTTCCATGTTTATACAGATGGCGGTGTAGATATTTCCATGTTTATAGAGATAGCTGTGTAGATATTTCCATGTTTACACAGATAGCGGTTTAGATATTTCCATGTATATACAGATGGCTGTGCCGATATTTCCATGTTTATACAGAGTTCTCTGTAGATATTTCCATGTTTATATAGATGGCAGTGCAGATATTTCCAGGTTTATATAGATGGCTGTGTAGATATTTCCATGTTTATACAGATGGCTCTGTAGATATTTCCAAGTTTAGACAGATGACTTTGTAGGTATTTCCGTGTTTATACAGATGGTGGTGTAGATATTTCCATGTTTATAGAGATAGCTGTGTAGATATTTCCATGTTTACACAGATAGCGGTTTAGATATTTCCATGTTTATACAGATCGCGGTGTAGTTATTTCCATATTTATACAGATCGCGGTGTAGATATTTCCAGGTTTATGCAGATAGCGGTGTAGATATTTCCATGTTTATACAGATGACGGTGTAGATATTTCCATGTTTATAGAGATGGCGGTGTAGATATTTCCATGTTTATAGAGATAGAAGTGTAGATATTTTCATGTTTATACATATTGCGGTGGAGATTTGTCCATGTTTATACAGATAGCGGTGTAGATATTTCCATGTTTATACAGATGACGGTGTAGATATTTCCATGTTTATAGAGATGGCGGTGTAGATATTTCCATGTTTATAGAGATAGCGGTGTAGATATATCAATGTTCATAGAGATAGCAGTGAGGATATTTCCATGTTCATACAGATAGCAGTGTAGATATTTCCACTTTTATAGAGATAGCGGTTTAGATGGTTCATATTTATACAGAGAGCGGTGTAGATATTAACATGTTTATACAGATTGCGGTGTAGATATTTCCATGTTTATACAGATAGCGGTGTAGATATTTCCACGTTTATACAGATTGCGGTGTAGATATTTCCATCTTTCTACAAATGGCAGTGTAGATATTTCCATGTTTATAGAGATGGCGGTGTAGATATTTCCATGTTTATATAGATGGCAGTGTAGATATTTACTTGTTTATGTAGATGGCGTTGTAGATACCTCCATGTTTAAAGAGATGGCGGTGTGTATATTTCCATGTTGATGGAGATAGCGGTGTAGGTATTTCCATGTTTATAGAGATAGCGGTGTAGTTATTTCCATGTTTATAGAGATAGCGGTGTAGATATTTCCATGTTTCTACAGATGACTGTGTAGATATTTCCATGTTTGTATAGATGGCAGTGCAGATATTTCCATGTTTATAGAGATAGAAGTGTAGATATTTTCATGTTTATACATATTGCGGTGGAGATGTGTCCATGTTTATACAGATAGCAATGGAGATATTTCCACGTTAATACACATAGCGGTGTAGATATTTCCATGTTTATACAGATAGCGTTGTAGATATTTCCATGTTTATACAGATGGCTGTGCCGATATTTCCATGTTTATACAGAGTTCTCTGTAGATATATCCATGTTTATATGGATGACAGTGCAGATATTTCCAGGTTTATACAGATGGCTGTGTAGATATTTCCATGTTCATACAGATGGCTGTGTAGATATTTCCATGTTTATACAGATGACTTTGTAGGTATTTCCATGTTTAAACAGATGGCGGTGTAGATATTTCCATGTTTATAGAGATAGCTGTGTAGATATTTCCATGTTTACACAGATAGCGGTTTAGATATTTCCATGTTTATACAGATGGCTGTGCCGATATTTCCATGTTTATACAGAGTTCTCTGTAGATATTTCCATGTTTATATAGATGGCAGTGCAGATATTTCCAGGTTTATATAGATGGCTGTGTAGATATTTCCATGTTTATACAGATGGCTGTGTAGATATTTCCAAGTTTAGACAGATGACTTTGTAGGTATTTCCGTGTTTATACAGATGGCGGTGTAGATATTTCCATGTTTATAGAGATAGCTGTGTAGATATTTCCATGTTTACACAGATAGCGGTTTAGATATTTCCATGTTTATACAGATCGCGGTGTAGATATTTCCATGTTTATACAGATCGCGGTGTAGATATTTCCAGGTTTATACAGATAGCGGTGTAGATATTTCCATGTTTCTACAGATGACTGTGTAGATATTTCCATGTTTGTACAGATGGCAGTGTAGATATTTCCATGTTTATAGAGATAGAAGTGTAGATATTTTCATGTTTATACATATTGCGGTGGAGATTTGTCCATGTTTATACAGATAGCAATGGAGATATTTCCACGTTAATACACATAGCGGTGTAGATATTTCCATGTTTATACAGATAGCGTTGTAGATATTTCCATGTTTATACAGATGGCTGTGCCGATATTTCCATGTTTATACAGAGTTCTCTGTAGATATTTCCATGTTTATATAGATGACAGTGCAGATATTTCCAGGTTTATACAGATGGCTGTGTAGATATTTCCATGTTTATACAGATGGCTGTGTAGATATTTCCATGTTTATACAGATGACTTTGTAGGTATTTCCATGTTTATACAGATGGCGGTGTAGATATTTCCATGTTTATAGAGATAGCTGTGTAGATATTTCCATGTTTACACAGATAGCGGTTTAGATATTTCCATGTTTATACAGATCGCGGTGAAGATATTTCCATGTTTATACCGATCGCGGTGTAGATATTTCCATGTTTATACAGATAGCGGTGTAGATATTTCCATGTTTATACAGATGACGGTGTAGATATTTCCAAGTTTATAGAGATGGCGGTGTAGATATTTCCATGTTTATAGAGATAGCGGTGTAGATATATCAATGTTCATAGAGATAGCAGTGAGGATATTTCCATGTTCGTACAGATAGCAGTGTAGATATTTCCACTTTTATAGAGATAGCGGTTTAGATAGTTCATATTTATACAGAGAGCGGTGTAGATATTTCCATGTTTATACAGATTGCGGTGTAGATATTTCCATGTTTATACAGATAGCGGTGTAGATATTTCCACGTTTATACAGATGGCGGTGTAGATATTTCCATCTTTCTGCAAATGGCAGAGTAGATATTTCCATGTTTATAGAGATGGCGGTGTAGATATTTCTATGTTTATATAGATGGCAGTGTAGATATTTACTTGTTTATGTAGTTGGGGTTGTAGATACCTCCATGTTTAAAGAGATGGCGGTGTGTATATTTCCATGTTGATGGAGATAGCAGTGTAGATATTTCCATGTTTATAGAGATAGCGGTGTAGTTATTTCCATGTTTATAGAGATAGCGGTGTAGATATTTCCATGTTTCTACAGATGACTGTGTAGATATTTCCATGTTTGTACAGATGGCAGTGTAGATATTTCCATGTTTATAGAGATAGAAGTGTAGATATTTTCATGTTTATACATATTGCGGTGGAGATTTGTCCATGTTTATACAGATAGCAATGGAGATATTTCCACGTTAATACACATAGCGGGGTAGATATTTCCATGTTTATACAGATAGCGTTGTAGATATTTCCATGTTTATACAGATGGCTGTGCCGATATTTCCATGTTTATACAGAGTTCTCTGTAGATATTTCCATGTTTATATAGATGACAGTGCAGATATTTCCAGGTTTATACAGATGGCTGTGTAGATATTTCCATGTTCATACAGATGGCTGTGTAGATATTTCCATGTTTATACAGATGACTTTGTAGGTATTTCCATGTTTATACAGATGGCGGTGTAGATATTTCCATGTTTATAGAGATAGCTGTGTAGATATTTCCATGTTTACACAGATAGCGGTTTAGATATTTCCATGTTTATACAGATCGCGGTGTAGATATTTCCATGTTTATACATATCGCAGTGTAGATATTTCCATGTTTATACAGATAGCGGTGTAGATATTTCCATGTTTATACAGATGACGGTGTAGATATTTCCATGTTTATAGAGATGGCGGTGTAGATATTTCCATGTTTATAGAGATAGCGGTGTAGATATATCAATGTTCATAGAGATAGAAGTGCGGATATTTCCATGTGTATACAGATATCAGTGTAGATATTTCCACTTTTATAGAGATAGCGGTTTAGATATTTCATATTTATACAGAGAGTGGTGTAGATATTTCCATGTTTATACAGATTGCGGTGTAGATATTTCCATGTTTATAGAGATAGCGGTGTAGTTATTTCCATGTTTATAGAGATAGCGGTGTAGATATTTCCATCTTTCTACAAATGGCAGTGTAGGTATTTCCATGTTTATAGAGATGGCGGTGTAGATATTTCCATGTTTATATAGATGGCAGTGTAGATATTTACTTGTTTATGTAGATGGCGTTGTAGATACCTCCATGTTTAAAGAGATTGCGGTGTGTATATTTCCATGTTGATGGAGATAGCGGTGTAGATATTTCCAGGTTTATAGAGATAGCGGTGTAGTTATTTCCATGTTTATAGAGATAGCGGTGTAGATATTTCCATGTTTCTACAGATTACTGTGTAGATATTTCCATGTTTGTACAGATGGCAGTGCAGATATTTCCATGTTTATAGAGATAGAAGTGTAGATATTTTCATGTTTATACATATTGCGGTGGAGATTTGTCCATGTTTATACAGATAGCAATGGAGATATTTCCACGTTAATACACATAGCGGTGTAGATATTTCCATGTTTATACAGATAGCGTTGTAGATATTTCCATGTTTATACAGATGGCTGTGCCGATATTTCCATGTTTATACAGACTTCTCTGTAGATATTTCCATGTTTATATAGATGACAGTGCAGATATTTCCAGGTTTATACAGATGGCTGTGTAGATATTTCCATGTTCATACAGATGGCTGTGTAGATATTTCCATGTTTATACAGATGACTTTGTAGGTATTTCCATGTTTATACAGATGGCGGTGTAGATATTTCCATGTTTATAGAGATAGCTGTGTAGATATTTCCATGTTTACACAGATAGCGGTTTAGATATTTCCATGTATATACAGATGGCTGTGCCGATATTTCCATGTTTATACAGAGTTCTCTGTAGATATTTCCATGTTTATATAGATGGCAGTGCAGATATTTCCAGGTTTATATAGATGGCTGTGTAGATATTTCCATGTTTATACAGATGGCTCTGTAGATATTTCCAAGTTTAGACAGATGACTTTGTAGGTATTTCCGTGTTTATACAGATGGTGGTGTAGATATTTCCATGTTTATAGAGATAGCTGTGTAGATATTTCCATGTTTACACAGATAGCGGTTTAGATATTTCCATGTTTATACAGATCGCGGTGTAGATATTTCCATATTTATACAGATCGCGGTGTAGATATTTCCAGGTTTATACAGATAGCGGTGTAGATATTTCCATGTTTATACAGATGACGGTGTAGATATTTCCATGTTTATAGAGATGGCGGTGTAGATATTTCCATGTTTATAGAGATAGAAGTGTAGATATTTTCATGTTTATACATATTGCGGTGGAGATTTGTCCATGTTTATACAGATAGCGGTGTAGATATTTCCATGTTTATACAGATGACGGTGTAGATATTTCCATGTTTATAGAGATGGCAGTGTAGATATTTCCATGTTTATAGAGATAGCGGTGTAGATATATCAATGTTCATAGAGATAGCAGTGAGGATATTTCCATGTTCATACAGATAGCAGTGTAGATATTTCCACTTTTATAGAGATAGCGGTTTAGATGGTTCATATTTATACAGAGAGCGGTGTAGATATTAACATGTTTATACAGATTGCGGTGTAGATATTTCCATGTTTATACAGATAGCGGTGTAGATATTTCCACGTTTATACAGATTGCGGTGTAGATATTTCCATCTTTCTACAAATGGCAGTGTAGATATTTCCATGTTTATAGAGATGGCGGTGTAGATATTTCCATGTTTATATAGATGGCAGTGTAGATATTTACTTGTTTATGTAGATGGCGTTGTAGATACCTCCATGTTTAAAGAGATGGCGGTGTGTATATTTCCATGTTGATGGAGATAGCGGTGTAGGTATTTCCATGTTTATAGAGATAGCGGTGTAGTTATTTCCATGTTTATAGAGATAGCGGTGTAGATATTTCCATGTTTCTACAGATGACTGTGTAGATATTTCCATGTTTGTATAGATGGCAGTGCAGATATTTCCATGTTTATAGAGATAGAAGTGTAGATATTTTCATGTTTATACATATTGCGGTGGAGATGTGTCCATGTTTATACAGATAGCAATGGAGATATTTCCACGTTAATACACATAGCGGTGTAGATATTTCCATGTTTATACAGATAGCGTTGTAGATATTTCCATGTTTATACAGATGGCTGTGCCGATATTTCCATGTTTATACAGAGTTCTCTGTAGATATATCCATGTTTATATGGATGACAGTGCAGATATTTCCAGGTTTATACAGATGGCTTTGTAGATATTTCCATGTTCATACAGATGGCTGTGTAGATATTTCCATGTTTATACAGATGACTTTGTAGGTATTTCCATGTTTAAACAGATGGCGGTGTAGATATTTCCATGTTTATAGAGATAGCTGTGTAGATATTTCCATGTTTACACAGATAGCGGTTTAGATATTTCCATGTTTATACAGATGGCTGTGCCGATATTTCCATGTTTATACAGAGTTCTCTGTAGATATTTCCATGTTTATATAGATGGCAGTGCAGATATTTCCAGGTTTATATAGATGGCTGTGTAGATATTTCCATGTTTATACAGATGGCTGTGTAGATATTTCCAAGTTTAGACAGATGACTTTGTAGGTATTTCCGTGTTTATACAGATGGCGGTGTAGATATTTCCATGTTTATAGAGATAGCTGTGTAGATATTTCCATGTTTACACAGATAGCGGTTTAGATATTTCCATGTTTATACAGATCGCGGTGTAGATATTTCCATGTTTATACAGATCGCGGTGTAGATATTTCCAGGTTTATACAGATAGCGGTGTAGATATTTCCATGTTTCTACAGATGACTGTGTAGATATTTCCATGTTTGTACAGATGGCAGTGTAGATATTTCCATGTTTATAGAGATAGAAGTGTAGATATTTTCATGTTTATACATATTGCGGTGGAGATTTGTCCATGTTTATACAGATAGCAATGGAGATATTTCCACGTTTATACACATAGCGGTGTAGATATTTCCATGTTTATACAGATAGCGTTGTAGATATTTCCATGTTTATACAGATGGCTGTGCCGATATTTCCATGTTTATACAGAGTTCTCTGTAGATATTTCCATGTTTATATAGATGACAGTGCAGATATTTCCAGGTTTATACAGATGGCTGTGTAGATATTTCCATGTTTATACAGATGGCTGTGTAGATATTTCCATGTTTATACAGATGACTTTGTAGGTATTTCCATGTTTATACAGATGGCGGTGTAGATATTTCCATGTTTATAGAGATAGCTGTGTAGATATTTCCATGTTTACACAGATAGCGGTTTAGATATTTCCATGTTTATACAGATAGCGGTGTAGATATTTCCATGTTTATACAGATGACGGTGTAGATATTTCCAAGTTTATAGAGATGGCGGTGTAGATATTTCCATGTTTATAGAGATAGCGGTGTAGATATATCAATGTTCATAGAGATAGCAGTGAGGATATTTCCATGTTCGTACAGATAGCAGTGTAGATATTTCCACTTTTATAGAGATAGCGGTTTAGATAGTTCATATTTATACAGAGAGCGGTGTAGATATTTCCATGTTTATACAGATTGCGGTGTAGATATTTCCATGTTTATACAGATAGCGGTGTAGATATTTCCACGTTTATACAGATGGCGGTGTAGATATTTCCATCTTTCTGCAAATGGCAGAGTAGATATTTCCATGTTTATAGAGATGGCGGTGTAGATATTTCTATGTTTATATAGATGGCAGTGTAGATATTTACTTGTTTATGTAGATGGCGTTGTAGATACCTCCATGTTTAAAGAGATGGCGGTGTGTATATTTCCATGTTGATGGAGATAGCGGTGTAGGTATTTCCATGTTTATAGAGATAGCGGTGTAGTTATTTCCATGTTTATAGAGATAGCGGTGTAGATATTTCCATGTTTCTACAGATGACTGTGTAGATATTTCCATGTTTGTATAGATGGCAGTGCAGATATTTCCATGTTTATAGAGATAGAAGTGTAGATATTTTCATGTTTATACATATTGCGGTGGAGATGTGTCCATGTTTATACAGATAGCAATGGAGATATTTCCACGTTAATACACATAGCGGTGTAGATATTTCCATGTTTATACAGATAGCGTTGTAGATATTTCCATGTTTATACAGATGGCTGTGCCGATATTTCCATGTTTATACAGAGTTCTCTGTAGATATATCCATGTTTATATGGATGACAGTGCAGATATTTCCAGGTTTATACAGATGGCTTTGTAGATATTTCCATGTTCATACAGATGGCTGTGTAGATATTTCCATGTTTATACAGATGACTTTGTAGGTATTTCCATGTTTAAACAGATGGCGGTGTAGATATTTCCATGTTTATAGAGATAGCTGTGTAGATATTTCCATGTTTACACAGATAGCGGTTTAGATATTTCCATGTTTATACAGATGGCTGTGCCGATATTTCCATGTTTATACAGAGTTCTCTGTAGATATTTCCATGTTTATATAGATGGCAGTGCAGATATTTCCAGGTTTATATAGATGGCTGTGTAGATATTTCCATGTTTATACAGATGGCTGTGTAGATATTTCCAAGTTTAGACAGATGACTTTGTAGGTATTTCCGTGTTTATACAGATGGCGGTGTAGATATTTCCATGTTTATAGAGATAGCTGTGTAGATATTTCCATGTTTACACAGATAGCGGTTTAGATATTTCCATGTTTATACAGATCGCGGTGTAGATATTTCCATGTTTATACAGATCGCGGTGTAGATATTTCCAGGTTTATACAGATAGCGGTGTAGATATTTCCATGTTTCTACAGATGACTGTGTAGATATTTCCATGTTTGTACAGATGGCAGTGTAGATATTTCCATGTTTATAGAGATAGAAGTGTAGATATTTTCATGTTTATACATATTGCGGTGGAGATTTGTCCATGTTTATACAGATAGCAATGGAGATATTTCCACGTTTATACACATAGCGGTGTAGATATTTCCATGTTTATACAGATAGCGTTGTAGATATTTCCATGTTTATACAGATGGCTGTGCCGATATTTCCATGTTTATACAGAGTTCTCTGTAGATATTTCCATGTTTATATAGATGACAGTGCAGATATTTCCAGGTTTATACAGATGGCTGTGTAGATATTTCCATGTTTATACAGATGGCTGTGTAGATATTTCCATGTTTATACAGATGACTTTGTAGGTATTTCCATGTTTATACAGATGGCGGTGTAGATATTTCCATGTTTATAGAGATAGCTGTGTAGATATTTCCATGTTTACACAGATAGCGGTTTAGATATTTCCATGTTTATACAGATAGCGGTGTAGATATTTCCATGTTTATACAGATGACGGTGTAGATATTTCCAAGTTTATAGAGATGGCGGTGTAGATATTTCCATGTTTATAGAGATAGCGGTGTAGATATATCAATGTTCATAGAGATAGCAGTGAGGATATTTCCATGTTCGTACAGATAGCAGTGTAGATATTTCCACTTTTATAGAGATAGCGGTTTAGATAGTTCATATTTATACAGAGAGCGGTGTAGATATTTCCATGTTTATACAGATTGCGGTGTAGATATTTCCATGTTTATACAGATAGCGGTGTAGATATTTCCACGTTTATACAGATGGCGGTGTAGATATTTCCATCTTTCTGCAAATGGCAGAGTAGATATTTCCATGTTTATAGAGATGGCGGTGTAGATATTTCTATGTTTATATAGATGGCAGTGTAGATATTTACTTGTTTATGTAGTTGGGGTTGTAGATACCTCCATGTTTAAAGAGATGGCGGTGTGTATATTTCCATGTTGATGGAGATAGCAGTGTAGATATTTCCATGTTTATAGAGATAGCGGTGTAGTTATTTCCATGTTTATAGAGATAGCGGTGTAGATATTTCCATGTTTCTACAGATGACTGTGTAGATATTTCCATGTTTGTACAGATGGCAGTGTAGATATTTCCATGTTTATAGAGATAGAAGTGTAGATATTTTCATGTTTATACATATTGCGGTGGAGATTTGTCCATGTTTATACAGATAGCAATGGAGATATTTCCACGTTAATACACATAGCGGGGTAGATATTTCCATGTTTATACAGATAGCGTTGTAGATATTTCCATGTTTATACAGATGGCTGTGCCGATATTTCCATGTTTATACAGAGTTCTCTGTAGATATTTCCATGTTTATATAGATGACAGTGCAGATATTTCCAGGTTTATACAGATGGCTGTGTAGATATTTCCATGTTCATACAGATGGCTGTGTAGATATTTCCATGTTTATACAGATGACTTTGTAGGTATTTCCATGTTTATAAAGATGGCGGTGTAGATATTTCCATGTTTATAGAGATAGCTGTGTAGATATTTCCATGTTTACACAGATAGCGGTTTAGATATTTCCATGTTTATACAGATCGCGGTGTAGATATTTCCATGTTTATACATATCGCAGTGTAGATATTTCCATGTTTATACAGATAGCGGTGTAGATATTTCCATGTTTATACAGATGACGGTGTAGATATTTCCATGTTTATAGAGATGGCGGTGTAGATATTTCCATGTTTATAGAGATAGCGGTGTAGATATATCAATGTTCATAGAGATAGAAGTGCGGATATTTCCATGTGTATACAGATATCAGTGTAGATATTTCCACTTTTATAGAGATAGCGGTTTAGGTATTTCATATTTATACAGAGAGTGGTGTAGATATTTCCATGTTCATACAGATTGCGGTGTAGATATTTCCATGTTTATAGAGATAGCGGTGTAGTTATTTCCATGTTTATAGAGATAGCGGTGTAGATATTTCCATCTTTCTACAAATGGCAGTGTAGATATTTCCATGTTTATAGAGATGGCGGTGTAGATATTTCCATGTTTATATAGATGGCAGTGTAGATATTTACTTGTTTATGTAGATGGCGTTGTAGATACCTCCATGTTTAAAGAGATGGCGGTGTGTATATTTCCATGTTGATGGAGATAGCGGTGTAGATATTTCCAGGTTTATAGAGATAGCGGTGTAGTTATTTCCATGTTTATAGAGATAGCGGTGTAGATATTTCCATGTTTCTACAGATTACTGTGTAGATATTTCCATGTTTGTACAGATGGCAGTGCAGATATTTCCATGTTTATAGAGATAGAAGTGTAGATATTTTCATGTTTATACATATTGCGGTGGAGATTTGTCCATGTTTATACAGATAGCAATGGAGATATTTCCACGTTAATACACATAGCGGTGTAGATATTTCCATGTTTATACAGATAGCGTTGTAGATATTTCCATGTTTATACAGATGGCTGTGCCGATATTTCCATGTTTATACAGACTTCTCTGTAGATATTTCCATGTTTATATAGATGACAGTGCAGATATTTCCAGGTTTATACAGATGGCTGTGTAGATATTTCCATGTTCATACAGATGGCTGTGTAGATATTTCCATGTTTATACAGATGACTTTGTAGGTATTTCCATGTTTATACAGATGGCGGTGTAGATATTTCCATGTTTATAGAGATAGCTGTGTAGATATTTCCATGTTTACACAGATAGCGGTTTAGATATTTCCATGTATATACAGATGGCTGTGCCGATATTTCCATGTTTATACAGAGTTCTCTGTAGATATTTCCATGTTTATATAGATGGCAGTGCAGATATTTCCAGGTTTATATAGATGGCTGTGTAGATATTTCCATGTTTATACAGATGGCTCTGTAGATATTTCCAAGTTTAGACAGATGACTTTGTAGGTATTTCCGTGTTTATACAGATGGTGGTGTAGATATTTCCATGTTTATAGAGATAGCTGTGTAGATATTTCCATGTTTACACAGATAGCGGTTTAGATATTTCCATGTTTATACAGATCGCGGTGTAGATATTTCCATATTTATACAGATCGCGGTGTAGATATTTCCAGGTTTATACAGATAGCGGTGTAGATATTTCCATGTTTATACAGATGACGGTGTAGATATTTCCATGTTTATAGAGATGGCGGTGTAGATATTTCCATGTTTATAGAGATAGAAGTGTAGATATTTTCATGTTTATACATATTGCGGTGGAGATTTGTCCATGTTTATACAGATAGCGGTGTAGATATTTCCATGTTTATACAGATGACGGTGTAGATATTTCCATGTTTATAGAGATGGCGGTGTAGATATTTCCATGTTTATAGAGATAGCGGTGTAGATATATCAATGTTCATAGAGATAGCAGTGAGGATATTTCCATGTTCATACAGATAGCAGTGTAGATATTTCCACTTTTATAGAGATAGCGGTTTAGATGGTTCATATTTATACAGAGAGCGGTGTAGATATTAACATGTTTATACAGATTGCGGTGTAGATATTTCCATGTTTATACAGATAGCGGTGTAGATATTTCCACGTTTATACAGATTGCGGTGTAGATATTTCCACGTTTATACAGATTGCGGTGTAGATATTTCCATCTTTCTACAAATGGCAGTGTAGATATTTCCATGTTTATAGAGATGGCGGTGTAGATATTTCCATGTTTATATAGATGGCAGTGTAGATATTTACTTGTTTATGTAGATGGCGTTGTAGATACCTCCATGTTTAAAGAGATGGCGGTGTGTATATTTCCATGTTGATGGAGATAGCGGTGTAGATATTTCCATGTTTATAGAGATAGCGGTGTAGTTATTTCCATGTTTATAGAGATAGCGGTGTAGATATTTCCATGTTTCTACAGATGACTGTGTAGATATTTCCATGTTTGTATAGATGGCAGTGCAGATATTTCCATGTTTATAGAGATAGAAGTGTAGATATTTTCATGTTTATACATATTGCGGTGGAGATGTGTCCATGTTTATACAGATAGCAATGGAGATATTTCCACGTTAATACACATAGCGGTGTAGATATTTCCATGTTTATACAGATAGCGTTGTAGATATTTCCATGTTTATACAGATGGCTGTGCCGATATTTCCATGTTTATACAGAGTTCTCTGTAGATATATCCATGTTTATATGGATGACAGTGCGGATATTTCCAGGTTTATACAGATGGCTGTGTAGATATTTCCATGTTCATACAGATGGCTGTGTAGATATTTCCATGTTTATACAGATGACTTTGTAGGTATTTCCATGTTTAAACAGATGGCGGTGTAGATATTTCCATGTTTATAGAGATAGCTGTGTAGATATTTCCATGTTTACACAGATAGCGGTTTAGATATTTCCATGTTTATACAGATGGCTGTGCCGATATTTCCATGTTTATACAGAGTTCTCTGTAGATATTTCCATGTTTATATAGATGGCAGTGCAGATATTTCCAGGTTTATATAGATGGCTGTGTAGATATTTCCATGTTTATACAGATGGCTGTGTAGATATTTCCAAGTTTAGGCAGATGACTTTGTTGGTATTTCCGTGTTTATACAGATGGCGGTGTAGATATTTCCATGTTTATAGAGATAGCTGTGTAGATATTTCCATGTTTACACAGATAGCGGTTTAGATATTTCCATGTTTATACAGATCGCGGTGTAGATATTTCCATGTTTATACAGATCACGGTGTAGATATTTCCAGGTTTATACAGATAGCGGTGTAGATATTTCCATGTTTATACAGATGACGGTGTAGATATTTCCATGTTTATAGAGATGGCGGTGTAGATATTTCCATGTTTATAGAGATAGAAGTGTAGATATTTTCATGTTTATACATATTGCGGTGGAGATTTGTCCATGTTTATACAGATAGCAATGGAAATATTTCCACGTTAATACACATAGCGTTGTAGATATTTCCATGTTTATACAGATAGCGTTGTAGATATTTCCATGTTTATACAGATGTCTGTGCCGATATTTCCATGTTTATACAGAGTTCTCTGTAGATATTTCCATGTTTATATAGATGACAGTGCAGATATTTCCAGGTTTATACAGATGGCTGTGTAGATATTTCCATGTTTATACAGATGGCTGTGTAGATATTTCCATGTTTATACAGATGACTTTGTAGGTATTTCCATGTTTATACAGATGGCGGTGTAGATATTTCCATGTTTATAGAGATAGCTGTGTAGATATTTCCATGTTTACACAGATAGCGGTTTAGATATTTCCATGTTTATACAGATCGCGGTGAAGATATTTCCATGTTTATACCGATCGCGGTGTAGATATTTCCATGTTTATACAGATAGCGGTGTAGATATTTCCATGTTTATACAGATGACGGTGTAGATATTTCCAAGTTTATAGAGATGGCGGTGTAGATATTTCCATGTTTATAGAGATAGCGGTGTAGATATATCAATGTTCATAGAGATAGCAGTGAGGATATTTCCATGTTCGTACAGATAGCAGTGTAGATATTTCCACTTTTATAGAGATAGCGGTTTAGATAGTTCATATTTATACAGAGAGCGATGTAGATATTTCCATGTTTATACAGATTGCGGTGTAGATATTTCCATGTTTATACAGATAGCGGTGTAGATATTTCCACGTTTATAGAGATAGCTGTGTAGATATTTCCATGTTTCTACAGATTACTGTGTAGATATTTCCATGTTTGTACAGATGGCAGTGCAGATATTTCCATGTTTATAGAGATAGAAGTGTAGATATTTTCATGTTTATACATATTGCGGTGGAGATTTGTCCATGTTTATACAGATAGCAATGGAGATATTTCCACGTTAATACACATAGCGGTGTAGATATTTCCATGTTTATACAGATAGCGTTGTAGATATTTCCATGTTTATACAGATGGCTGTGCCGATATTTCCATGTTTATACAGACTTCTCTGTAGATATTTCCATGTTTATATAGATGACAGTGCAGATATTTCCAGGTTTATACAGATGGCTGTGTAGATATTTCCATGTTCATACAGATGGCTGTGTAGATATTTCCATGTTTATACAGATGACTTTGTAGGTATTTCCATGTTTATACAGATGGCGGTGTAGATATTTCCATGTTTATAGAGATAGCTGTGTAGATATTTCCATGTTTACACAGATAGCGGTTTAGATATTTCCATGTATATACAGATGGCTGTGCCGATATTTCCATGTTTATACAGAGTTCTCTGTAGATATTTCCATGTTTATATAGATGGCAGTGCAGATATTTCCAGGTTTATATAGATGGCTGTGTAGATATTTCCATGTTTATACAGATGGCTCTGTAGATATTTCCAAGTTTAGACAGATGACTTTGTAGGTATTTCCGTGTTTATACAGATGGTGGTGTAGATATTTCCATGTTTATAGAGATAGCTGTGTAGATATTTCCATGTTTACACAGATAGCGGTTTAGATATTTCCATGTTTATACAGATCGCGGTGTAGATATTTCCATATTTCTACAGATCGCGGTGTAGATACTTCCAGGTTTACACAGATAGCGGTGTAGATATTTCCATGTTTATACAGATGACGGTGTAGATATTTCCATGTTTATAGAGATGGCGGTGTAGATATTTCCATGTTTATAGAGATAGAAGTGTAGATATTTTCATGTTTATACGTATTGCGGTGGAGATTTGTCCATGTTTATACAGATAGCGGTGTAGATATTTCCATGTTTATACAGATGACGGTGTAGATATTTCCATGTTTATAGAGATGGCGGTGTAGATATTTCCATGTTTATAGAGATAGCGGTGTAGATATATCAATGTTCATAGAGATAGCAGTGAGGATATTTCCATGTTCATACAGATAGCAGTGTAGATATTTTCACTTTTATAGAGATAGCGGTTTAGATGGTTCATATTTATACAGAGAGCGGTGTAGATATTAACATGTTTATACAGATTGCGGTGTAGATATTTCCATGTTTATACAGATAGCGGTGTAGATATTTCCACGTTTATACAGATTGCGGTGTAGATATTTCCATCTTTCTACAAATGGCAGTGTAGATATTTCCATGTTTATAGAGATGGCGGTGTAGATATTTCCATGTTTATATAGATGGCAGTGTAGATATTTACTTGTTTATGTAGATGGCGTTGTAGATACCTCCATGTTTAAAGAGATGGCGGTGTGTATATTTCCATGTTGATGGAGATAGCGGTGTAGATATTTCCATGTTTATAGAGATAGCGGTGTAGTTATTTCCATGTTTATAGAGATAGCGGTGTAGATATTTCCATGTTTCTACAGATGACTGTGTAGATATTTCCATGTTTGTATAGATGGCAGTGCAGATATTTCCATGTTTATAGAGATAGAAGTGTAGATATTTTCATGTTTATACATATTGCGGTGGAGATGTGTCCATGTTTATACAGATAGCAATGGAGATATTTCCACGTTAATACACATAGCGGTGTAGATATTTCCATGTTTATACAGATAGCGTTGTAGATATTTCCATGTTTATACAGATGGCTGTGCCGATATTTCCATGTTTATACAGAGTTCTCTGTAGATATATCCATGTTTATATGGATGACAGTGCAGATAATTCCAGGTTTATACAGATGGCTGTGTAGATATTTCCATGTTCATACAGATGGCTGTGTAGATATTTCCATGTTTATACAGATGACTTTGTAGGTATTTCCATGTTTAAACAGATGGCGGTGTAGATATTTCCATGTTTATAGAGATAGCTGTGTAGATATTTCCATGTTTACACAGATAGCGGTTTAGATATTTCCATGTTTATACAGATGGCTGTGCCGATATTTCCATGTTTATACAGAGTTCTCTGTAGATATTTCCATGTTTATATAGATGGCAGTGCAGATATTTCCAGGTTTATATAGATGGCTGTGTAGATATTTCCATGTTTATACAGATGGCTGTGTAGATATTTCCAAGTTTAGACAGATGACTTTGTAGGTATTTCCGTGTTTATACAGATGGCGGTGTAGATATTTCCATGTTTATAGAGATAGCTGTGTAGATATTTCCATGTTTACACAGATAGCGGTTTAGATATTTCCATGTTTATACAGATCGCGGTGTAGATATTTCCATGTTTATACAGATCGCGGTGTAGATATTTCCAGGTTTATACAGATAGCGGTGTAGATATTTCCATGTTTCTACAGATGACTGTGTAGATATTTCCATGTTTGTACAGATGGCAGTGTAGATATTTCCATGTTTATAGAGATAGAAGTGTAGATATTTTCATGTTTATACATATTGCGGTGGAGATTTGTCCATGTTTATACAGATAGCAATGGAGATATTTCCACGTTAATACACATAGCGGTGTAGATATTTCCATGTTTATACAGATAGCGTTGTAGATATTTCCATGTTTATACAGATGGCTGTGCCGATATTTCCATGTTTATACAGAGTTCTCTGTAGATATTTCCATGTTTATATAGATGACAGTGCAGATATTTCCAGGTTTATACAGATGGCTGTGTAGATATTTCCATGTTTATACAGATGGCTGTGTAGATATTTCCATGTTTATACAGATGACTTTGTAGGTATTTCCATGTTTATACAGATGGCGGTGTAGATATTTCCATGTTTATAGAGATAGCTGTGTAGATATTTCCATGTTTACACAGATAGCGGTTTAGATATTTCCATGTTTATACAGATCGCGGTGAAGATATTTCCATGTTTATACCGATCGCGGTGTAGATATTTCCATGTTTATACAGATAGCGGTGTAGATATTTCCATGTTTATACAGATGACGGTGTAGATATTTCCAAGTTTATAGAGATGGCGGTGTAGATATTTCCATGTTTATAGAGATAGCGGTGTAGATATATCAATGTTCATAGAGATAGCAGTGAGGATATTTCCATGTTTGTACAGATAGCAGTGTAGATATTTCCACTTTTATAGAGATAGCGGTTTAGATAGTTCATATTTATACAGAGAGCGGTGTAGATATTTCCATGTTTATACAGATTGCGGTGTAGATATTTCCATGTTTATACAGATAGCGGTGTAGATATTTCCACGTTTATACAGATGGCGGTGTAGATATTTCCATCTTTCTGCAAATGGCAGAGTAGATATTTCCATGTTTATAGAGATGGCGGTGTAGATATTTCTATGTTTATATAGATGGCAGTGTAGATATTTACTTGTTTATGTAGTTGGGGTTGTAGATACCTCCATGTTTAAAGAGATGGCGGTGTGTATATTTCCATGTTGATGGAGATAGCGGTGTAGATATTTCCATGTTTATAGAGATAGCGGTGTAGTTATTTCCATGTTTATAGAGATAGCGGTGTAGATATTTCCATGTTTCTACAGATGACTGTGTAGATATTTCCATGTTTGTACAGATGGCAGTGTAGATATTTCCATGTTTATAGAGATAGAAGTGTAGATATTTTCATGTTTATACATATTGCGGTGGAGATTTGTCCATGTTTATACAGATAGCAATGGAGATATTTCCACGTTAATACACATAGCGGTGTAGATATTTCCATGTTTATACAGATAGCGTTGTAGATATTTCCATGTTTATACAGATGGCTGTGCCGATATTTCCATGTTTATACAGAGTTCTCTGTAGATATTTCCATGTTTATATAGATGACAGTGCAGATATTTCCAGGTTTATACAGATGGCTGTGTAGATATTTCCATGTTCATACAGATGGCTGTGTAGATATTTCCATGTTTCTACAGATGACTTTGTAGGTATTTCCATGTTTATACAGATGGCGGTGTAGATATTTCCATGTTTATAGAGATAGCTGTGTAGATATTTCCATGTTTACACAGATAGCGGTTTAGATATTTCCATGTTTATACAGATCGCGGTGTAGATATTTCCATGTTTATACATATCGCAGTGTAGATATTTCCATGTTTATACAGATAGCGGTGTAGATATTTCCATGTTTATACAGATGACGGTGTAGATATTTCCATGTTTATAGAGATGGCGGTGTAGATATTTCCATGTTTATAGAGATAGCGGTGTAGATATATCAATGTTCATAGAGATAGAAGTGCGGATATTTCCATGTGTATACAGATATCAGTGTAGATATTTCCACTTTTATAGAGATAGCGGTTTAGGTATTTCATATTTATACAGAGAGTGGTGTAGATATTTCCATGTTTATACAGATTGCGGTGTAGATATTTCCATGTTTATAGAGATAGCGGTGTAGTTATTTCCATGTTTATAGAGATAGCGGTGCAGATATTTCCATCTTTCTACAAATGGCAGTGTAGATATTTCCATGTTTATAGAGATGGCGGTGTAGATATTTCCATGTTTATATAGATGGCAGTGTAGATATTTACTTGTTTATGTAGATGGCGTTGTAGATACCTCCATGTTTAAAGAGATGGCGGTGTGTATATTTCCATGTTGATGGAGATAGCGGTGTAGATATTTCCAGGTTTATAGAGATAGCGGTGTAGTTATTTCCATGTTTATAGAGATAGCGGTGTAGATATTTCCATGTTTCTACAGATTACTGTGTAGATATTTCCATGTTTGTACAGATGGCAGTGCAGATATTTCCATGTTTATAGAGATAGAAGTGTAGATATTTTCATGTTTATACATATTGCGGTGGAGATTTGTCCATGTTTATACAGATAGCAATGGAGATATTTCCACGTTAATACACATAGCGGTGTAGATATTTCCATGTTTATACAGATAGCGTTGTAGATATTTCCATGTTTATACAGATGGCTGTGCCGATATTTCCATGTTTATACAGACTTCTCTGTAGATATTTCCATGTTTATATAGATGACAGTGCAGATATTTCCAGGTTTATACAGATGGCTGTGTAGATATTTCCATGTTCATACAGATGGCTGTGTAGATATTTCCATGTTTATACAGATGACTTTGTAGGTATTTCCATGTTTATACAGATGGCGGTGTAGATATTTCCATGTTTATAGAGATAGCTGTGTAGATATTTCCATGTTTACACAGATAGCGGTTTAGATATTTCCATGTATATACAGATGGCTGTGCCGATATTTCCATGTTTATACAGAGTTCTCTGTAGATATTTCCATGTTTATATAGATGGCAGTGCAGATATTTCCAGGTTTATATAGATGGCTGTGTAGATATTTCCATGTTTATACAGATGGCTCTGTAGATATTTCCAAGTTTAGACAGATGACTTTGTAGGTATTTCCGTGTTTATACAGATGGTGGTGTAGATATTTCCATGTTTATAGAGATAGCTGTGTAGATATTTCCATGTTTACACAGATAGCGGTTTAGATATTTCCATGTTTATACAGATCGCGGTGTAGATATTTCCATATTTATACAGATCGCGGTGTAGATATTTCCAGGTTTATACAGATAGCGGTGTAGATATTTCCATGTTTATACAGATGACGGTGTAGATATTTCCATGTTTATAGAGATGGCGGTGTAGATATTTCCATGTTTATAGAGATAGAAGTGTAGATATTTTCATGTTTATACATATTGCGGTGGAGATTTGTCCATGTTTATACAGATAGCGGTGTAGATATTTCCATGTTTATACAGATGACGGTGTAGATATTTCCATGTTTATAGAGATGGCGGTGTAGATATTTCCATGTTTATAGAGATAGCGGTGTAGATATATCAATGTTCATAGAGATAGCAGTGAGGATATTTCCATGTTCATACAGATAGCAGTGTAGATATTTCCACTTTTATAGAGATAGCGGTTTAGATGGTTCATATTTATACAGAGAGCGGTGTAGATATTAACATGTTTATACAGATTGCGGTGTAGATATTTCCATGTTTATACAGATAGCGGTGTAGATATTTCCACGTTTATACAGATTGCGGTGTAGATATTTCCATCTTTCTACAAATGGCAGTGTAGATATTTCCATGTTTATAGAGATGGCGGTGTAGATATTTCCATGTTTATATAGATGGCAGTGTAGATATTTACTTGTTTATGTAGATGGCGTTGTAGATACCTCCATGTTTAAAGAGATGGCGGTGTGTATATTTCCATGTTGATGGAGATAGCGGTGTAGATATTTCCATGTTTATAGAGATAGCGGTGTAGTTATTTCCATGTTTATAGAGATAGCGGTGTAGATATTTCCATGTTTCTACAGATGACTGTGTAGATATTTCCATGTTTGTATAGATGGCAGTGCAGATATTTCCATGTTTATAGAGATAGAAGTGTAGATATTTTCATGTTTATACATATTGCGGTGGAGATGTGTCCATGTTTATACAGATAGCAATGGAGATATTTCCACGTTAATACACATAGCGGTGTAGATATTTCCATGTTTATACAGATAGCGTTGTAGATATTTCCATGTTTATACAGATGGCTGTGCCGATATTTCCATGTTTATACAGAGTTCTCTGTAGATATATCCATGTTTATATGGATGACAGTGCAGATATTTCCAGGTTTATACAGATGGCTGTGTAGATATTTCCATGTTCATACAGATGGCTGTGTAGATATTTCCATGTTTATACAGATGACTTTGTAGGTATTTCCATGTTTAAACAGATGGCGGTGTAGATATTTCCATGTTTATAGAGATAGCTGTGTAGATATTTCCATGTTTACACAGATAGCGGTTTAGATATTTCCATGTTTATACAGATGGCTGTGCCGATATTTCCATGTTTATACAGAGTTCTCTGTAGATATTTCCATGTTTATATAGATGGCAGTGCAGATATTTCCAGGTTTATATAGATGGCTGTGTAGATATTTCCATGTTTATACAGATGGCTGTGTAGATATTTCCAAGTTTAGACAGATGACTTTGTAGGTATTTCCGTGTTTATACAGATGGCGGTGTAGATATTTCCATGTTTATAGAGATAGCTGTGTAGATATTTCCATGTTTACACAGATAGCGGTTTAGATATTTCCATGTTTATACAGATCGCGGTGTAGATATTTCCATGTTTATACAGATCGCGGTGTAGATATTTCCAGGTTTATACAGATAGCGGTGTAGATATTTCCATGTTTCTACAGATGACTGTGTAGATATTTCCATGTTTGTACAGATGGCAGTGTAGATATTTCCATGTTTATAGAGATAGAAGTGTAGATATTTTCATGTTTATACATATTGCGGTGGAGATTTGTCCATGTTTATACAGATAGCAATGGAGATATTTCCACGTTAATACACATAGCGGTGTAGATATTTCCATGTTTATACAGATAGCGTTGTAGATATTTCCATGTTTATACAGATGGCTGTGCCGATATTTCCATGTTTATACAGAGTTCTCTGTAGATATTTCCATGTTTATATAGATGACAGTGCAGATATTTCCAGGTTTATACAGATGGCTGTGTAGATATTTCCATGTTTATACAGATGGCTGTGTAGATATTTCCATGTTTATACAGATGACTTTGTAGGTATTTCCATGTTTATACAGATGGCGGTGTAGATATTTCCATGTTTATAGAGATAGCTGTGTAGATATTTCCATGTTTACACAGATAGCGGTTTAGATATTTCCATGTTTATACAGATCGCGGTGAAGATATTTCCATGTTTATACCGATCGCGGTGTAGATATTTCCATGTTTATACAGATAGCGGTGTAGATATTTCCATGTTTATACAGATGACGGTGTAGATATTTCCAAGTTTATAGAGATGGCGGTGTAGATATTTCCATGTTTATAGAGATAGCGGTGTAGATATATCAATGTTCATAGAGATAGCAGTGAGGATATTTCCATGTTCGTACAGATAGCAGTGTAGATATTTCCACTTTTATAGAGATAGCGGTTTAGATAGTTCATATTTATACAGAGAGCGGTGTAGATATTTCCATGTTTATACAGATTGCGGTGTAGATATTTCCATGTTTATACAGATAGCGGTGTAGATATTTCCACGTTTATACAGATGGCGGTGTAGATATTTCCATCTTTCTGCAAATGGCAGAGTAGATATTTCCATGTTTATAGAGATGGCGGTGTAGATATTTCTATGTTTATATAGATGGCAGTGTAGATATTTACTTGTTTATGTAGTTGGGGTTGTAGATACCTCCATGTTTAAAGAGATGGCGGTGTGTATATTTCCATGTTGATGGAGATAGCGGTGTAGATATTTCCATGTTTATAGAGATAGCGGTGTAGTTATTTCCATGTTTATAGAGATAGCGGTGTAGATATTTCCATGTTTCTACAGATGACTGTGTAGATATTTCCATGTTTGTACAGATGGCAGTGTAGATATTTCCATGTTTATAGAGATAGAAGTGTAGATATTTTCATGTTTATACATATTGCGGTGGAGATTTGTCCATGTTTATACAGATAGCAATGGAGATATTTCCACGTTAATACACATAGCGGTGTAGATATTTCCATGTTTATACAGATAGCGTTGTAGATATTTCCATGTTTATACAGATGGCTGTGCCGATATTTCCATGTTTATACAGAGTTCTCTGTAGATATTTCCATGTTTATATAGATGACAGTGCAGATATTTCCAGGTTTATACAGATGGCTGTGTAGATATTTCCATGTTCATACAGATGGCTGTGTAGATATTTCCATGTTTCTACAGATGACTTTGTAGGTATTTCCATGTTTATACAGATGGCGGTGTAGATATTTCCATGTTTATAGAGATAGCTGTGTAGATATTTCCATGTTTACACAGATAGCGGTTTAGATATTTCCATGTTTATACAGATCGCGGTGTAGATATTTCCATGTTTATACATATCGCAGTGTAGATATTTCCATGTTTATACAGATAGCGGTGTAGATATTTCCATGTTTATACAGATGACGGTGTAGATATTTCCATGTTTATAGAGATGGCGGTGTAGATATTTCCATGTTTATAGAGATAGCGGTGTAGATATATCAATGTTCATAGAGATAGAAGTGCGGATATTTCCATGTGTATACAGATATCAGTGTAGATATTTCCACTTTTATAGAGATAGCGGTTTAGGTATTTCATATTTATACAGAGAGTGGTGTAGATATTTCCATGTTTATACAGATTGCGGTGTAGATATTTCCATGTTTATAGAGATAGCGGTGTAGTTATTTCCATGTTTATAGAGATAGCGGTGTAGATATTTCCATCTTTCTACAAATGGCAGTGTAGATATTTCCATGTTTATAGAGATGGCGGTGTAGATATTTCCATGTTTATATAGATGGCAGTGTAGATATTTACTTGTTTATGTAGATGGCGTTGTAGATACCTCCATGTTTAAAGAGATGGCGGTGTGTATATTTCCATGTTGATGGAGATAGCGGTGTAGATATTTCCAGGTTTATAGAGATAGCGGTGTAGTTATTTCCATGTTTATAGAGATAGCGGTGTAGATATTTCCATGTTTCTACAGATTACTGTGTAGATATTTCCATGTTTGTACAGATGGCAGTGCAGATATTTCCATGTTTATAGAGATAGAAGTGTAGATATTTTCATGTTTATACATATTGCGGTGGAGATTTGTCCATGTTTATACAGATAGCAATGGAGATATTTCCACGTTAATACACATAGCGGTGTAGATATTTCCATGTTTATACAGATAGCGTTGTAGATATTTCCATGTTTATACAGATGGCTGTGCCGATATTTCCATGTTTATACAGACTTCTCTGTAGATATTTCCATGTTTATATAGATGACAGTGCAGATATTTCCAGGTTTATACAGATGGCTGTGTAGATATTTCCATGTTCATACAGATGGCTGTGTAGATATTTCCATGTTTATACAGATGACTTTGTAGGTATTTCCATGTTTATACAGATGGCGGTGTAGATATTTCCATGTTTATAGAGATAGCTGTGTAGATATTTCCATGTTTACACAGATAGCGGTTTAGATATTTCCATGTATATACAGATGGCTGTGCCGATATTTCCATGTTTATACAGAGTTCTCTGTAGATATTTCCATGTTTATATAGATGGCAGTGCAGATATTTCCAGGTTTATATAGATGGCTGTGTAGATATTTCCATGTTTATACAGATGGCTCTGTAGATATTTCCAAGTTTAGACAGATGACTTTGTAGGTATTTCCGTGTTTATACAGATGGTGGTGTAGATATTTCCATGTTTATAGAGATAGCTGTGTAGATATTTCCATGTTTACACAGATAGCGGTTTAGATATTTCCATGTTTATACAGATCGCGGTGTAGATATTTCCATATTTATACAGATCGCGGTGTAGATATTTCCAGGTTTATACAGATAGCGGTGTAGATATTTCCATGTTTATACAGATGACGGTGTAGATATTTCCATGTTTATAGAGATGGCGGTGTAGATATTTCCATGTTTATAGAGATAGAAGTGTAGATATTTTCATGTTTATACATATTGCGGTGGAGATTTGTCCATGTTTATACAGATAGCGGTGTAGATATTTCCATGTTTATACAGATGACGGTGTAGATATTTCCATGTTTATAGAGATGGCGGTGTAGATATTTCCATGTTTATAGAGATAGCGGTGTAGATATATCAATGTTCATAGAGATAGCAGTGAGGATATTTCCATGTTCATACAGATAGCAGTGTAGATATTTCCACTTTTATAGAGATAGCGGTTTAGATGGTTCATATTTATACAGAGAGCGGTGTAGATATTAACATGTTTATACAGATTGCGGTGTAGATATTTCCATGTTTATACAGATAGCGGTGTAGATATTTCCACGTTTATACAGATTGCGGTGTAGATATTTCCATCTTTCTACAAATGGCAGTGTAGATATTTCCATGTTTATAGAGATGGCGGTGTAGATATTTCCATGTTTATATAGATGGCAGTGTAGATATTTACTTGTTTATGTAGATGGCGTTGTAGATACCTCCATGTTTAAAGAGATGGCGGTGTGTATATTTCCATGTTGATGGAGATAGCGGTGTAGATATTTCCATGTTTATAGAGATAGCGGTGTAGTTATTTCCATGTTTATAGAGATAGCGGTGTAGATATTTCCATGTTTCTACAGATGACTGTGTAGATATTTCCATGTTTGTATAGATGGCAGTGCAGATATTTCCATGTTTATAGAGATAGAAGTGTAGATATTTTCATGTTTATACATATTGCGGTGGAGATGTGTCCATGTTTATACAGATAGCAATGGAGATATTTCCACGTTAATACACATAGCGGTGTAGATATTTCCATGTTTATACAGATAGCGTTGTAGATATTTCCATGTTTATACAGATGGCTGTGCCGATATTTCCATGTTTATACAGAGTTCTCTGTAGATATATCCATGTTTATATGGATGACAGTGCAGATATTTCCAGGTTTATACAGATGGCTGTGTAGATATTTCCATGTTCATACAGATGGCTGTGTAGATATTTCCATGTTTATACAGATGACTTTGTAGGTATTTCCATGTTTAAACAGATGGCGGTGTAGATATTTCCATGTTTATAGAGATAGCTGTGTAGATATTTCCATGTTTACACAGATAGCGGTTTAGATATTTCCATGTTTATACAGATGGCTGTGCCGATATTTCCATGTTTATACAGAGTTCTCTGTAGATATTTCCATGTTTATATAGATGGCAGTGCAGATATTTCCAGGTTTATATAGATGGCTGTGTAGATATTTCCATGTTTATACAGATGGCTGTGTAGATATTTCCAAGTTTAGACAGATGACTTTGTAGGTATTTCCGTGTTTAAACAGATGGTGGTGTAGATATTTCCATGTTTATAGAGATAGCTGTGTAGATATTTCCATGTTTACACAGATAGCGGTTTAGATATTTCCATGTTTATACAGATCGCGGTGTAGATATTTCCATGTTTATACAGATCGCGGTGTAGATATTTCCAGGTTTATACAGATAGCGGTGTAGATATTTCCATGTTTATACAGATGACGGTGTAGATATTTCCATGTTTATAGAGATGGCGGTGTAGATATTTCCATGTTTATAGAGATAGAAGTGTAGATATTTTCATGTTTATACATATTGCGGTGGAGATTTGTCCATGTTTATACAGATAGCAATGGAAATATTTCCACGTTAATACACATAGCGTTGTAGATATTTCCATGTTTATACAGATAGCGTTGTAGATATTTCCATGTTTATACAGATGTCTGTGCCGATATTTCCATGTTTATACAGAGTTCTCTGTAGATATTTCCATGTTTATATAGATGACAGTGCAGATATTTCCAGGTTTATACAGATGGCTGTGTAGATATTTCCATGTTTATACAGATGGCTGTGTAGATATTTCCATGTTTATACAGATGACTTTGTAGGTATTTCCATGTTTATACAGATGGCGGTGTAGATATTTCCATGTTTATAGAGATAGCTGTGTAGATATTTCCATGTTTACACAGATAGCGGTTTAGATATTTCCATGTTTATACAGATCGCGGTGAAGATATTTCCATGTTTATACCGATCGCGGTGTAGATATTTCCATGTTTATACAGATAGCGGTGTAGATATTTCCATGTTTATACAGATGACGGTGTAGATATTTCCAAGTTTATAGAGATGGCGGTGTAGATATTTCCATGTTTATAGAGATAGCGGTGTAGATATATCAATGTTCATAGAGATAGCAGTGAGGATATTTCCATGTTCGTACAGATAGCAGTGTAGATATTTCCACTTTTATAGAGATAGCGGTTTAGATAGTTCATATTTATACAGAGAGCGGTGTAGATATTTCCATGTTTATACAGATTGCGGTGTAGATATTTCCATGTTTATACAGATAGCGGTGTAGATATTTCCACGTTTATACAGATGGCGGTGTAGATATTTCCATCTTTCTGCAAATGGCAGTGTAGATATTTCCATGTTTATAGAGATGGCGGTGTAGATATTTCCATGTTTATATAGATGGCAGTGTAGATATTTACTTGTTTATGTAGTTGGGGTTGTAGATACTTCCATGTTTAAAGAGATGGCGGTGTGTATATTTCCATGTTGATGGAGATAGCGGTGTAGATATTTCCATGTTTATAGAGATAGCGGTGTAGTTATTTCCATGTTTATAGAGATAGCGGTGTAGATATTTCCATGTTTCTACAGATGACTGTGTAGATATTTCCATGTTTGTACAGATGGCAGTGTAGATATTTCCATGTTTATAGAGATAGAAGTGTAGATATTTTCATGTTTATACATATTGCGGTGGAGATTTGTCCATGTTTATACAGATAGCAATGGAGATATTTCCACGTTAATACACATAGCGGTGTAGATATTTCCATGTTTATACAGATAGCGTTGTAGATATTTCCATGTTTATACAGATGTCTGTGCCGATATTTCCATGTTTATACAGAGTTCTCTGTAGATATTTCCATGTTTATATAGATGACAGTGCAGATATTTCCAGGTTTATACAGATGGCTGTGTAGATATTTCCATGTTCATACAGATGGCTGTGTAGATATTTCCATGTTTATACAGATGACTTTGTAGGTATTTCCATGTTTATACAGATGGCGGTGTAGATATTTCCATGTTTATAGAGATAGCTGTGTAGATATTTCCATGTTTACACAGATAGCGGTTTAGATATTTCCATGTTTATACAGATCGCGGTGTAGATATTTCCATGTTTATACATATCGCAGTGTAGATATTTCCATGTTTATACAGATAGCGGTGTAGATATTTCCATGTTTATAGAGATAGCGGTGTAGATATTTCCATGTTTCTACAGATTACTGTGTAGATATTTCCATGTTTGTACAGATGGCAGTGTAGTTATTTCCATGTTTATAGAGAGAGAAGTGTAGATATTTTCATGTTTATACATATTGCGGTGGAGATTTGTCCATGTTTATACAGATAGCAATGGAGATATTTCCACGTTAATACACATAGCCGTGTAGATATTTCCATGTTTATACAGATAGCGTTGTAGATATTTCCATGTTTATACAGATGGCTGTGCCGATATTTCCATGTTTATACAGAGTTCTCTGTAGATATTTCCATGTTTATATAGATGACAGTGCAGATATTTCCAGGTTTATACAGATGGCTGTGTAGATATTTCCATGTTTATACAGATGGCTGTGTAGATATTTCCATGTTTATACAGATGACTTTGTAGGTATTTCCATGTTTATACAGATGGCGGTGTAGATATTTCCATGTTTATAGAGATAGCTGTGTAGATATTTCCATGTTTACACAGATAGCGGTTTAGATATTTCCATGTTTATACATATCGCGGTGTAGATATTTCCATGTTTATACAGATAGCGGTGTAGATATTTCCATGTTTATACAGATGACCGTGTAGATATTTCCATGTTTATAGAGATGGCGGTGTAGATATTTCCATGTTTATAGAGATAGCGGTGTAGATATATCAATGTTCATAGAGATAGAAGTGTGGATATTTCCATGTTTATACAGATATCAGTGTAGATATTTCCACTTTTATAGAGATAGCGGTTTAGGTATTTCATATTTATACAGAGAGCGGTGTAGATATTTCCATGTTTATACAGATTGCGGTGTAGATATTTCCATGTTTATAGAGATAGCGGTGTAGTTATTTCCATGTTTATAGAGATAGCGGTGTAGATATTTCCATGTTTCTACAGATGACTGTGTAGATATTTCCATGTTTGTACAGATGGCAGTGTAGATATTTCCATGTTTATAGAGATAGAAGTGTAGATATTTTCATGTTTATACATATTGCGGTGGAGATTTGTCCATGTTTATACAGATAGCAATGGAGATATTTCCACGTTAATACACATAGCGGTGTAGATATTTCCATGTTTATACAGATAGCGTTGTAGATATTTCCATGTTTATACAGATGTCTGTGCCGATATTTCCATGTTTATACAGAGTTCTCTGTAGATATTTCCATGTTTATATAGATGACAGTGCAGATATTTCCAGGTTTATACAGATGGCTGTGTAGATATTTCCATGTTCATACAGATGGCTGTGTAGATATTTCCATGTTTATACAGATGACTTTGTAGGTATTTCCATGTTTATACAGATGGCGGTGTAGATATTTCCATGTTTATAGAGATAGCTGTGTAGATATTTCCATGTTTACACAGATAGCGGTTTAGATATTTCCATGTTTATACAGATCGCGGTGTAGATATTTCCATGTTTATACATATCGCAGTGTAGATATTTCCATGTTTATACAGATAGCGGTGTAGATATTTCCATGTTTATAGAGATAGCGGTGTAGATATTTCCATGTTTCTACAGATTACTGTGTAGATATTTCCATGTTTGTACAGATGGCAGTGTAGTTATTTCCATGTTTATAGAGAGAGAAGTGTAGATATTTTCATGTTTATACATATTGCGGTGGAGATTTGTCCATGTTTATACAGATAGCAATGGAGATATTTCCACGTTAATACACATAGCCGTGTAGATATTTCCATGTTTATACAGATAGCGTTGTAGATATTTCCATGTTTATACAGATGGCTGTGCCGATATTTCCATGTTTATACAGAGTTCTCTGTAGATATTTCCATGTTTATATAGATGACAGTGCAGATATTTCCAGGTTTATACAGATGGCTGTGTAGATATTTCCATGTTTATACAGATGGCTGTGTAGATATTTCCATGTTTATACAGATGACTTTGTAGGTATTTCCATGTTTATACAGATGGCGGTGTAGATATTTCCATGTTTATAGAGATAGCTGTGTAGATATTTCCATGTTTACACAGATAGCGGTTTAGATATTTCCATGTTTATACATATCGCGGTGTAGATATTTCCATGTTTATACAGATAGCGGTGTAGATATTTCCATGTTTATACAGATGACCGTGTAGATATTTCCATGTTTATAGAGATGGCGGTGTAGATATTTCCATGTTTATAGAGATAGCGGTGTAGATATATCAATGTTCATAGAGATAGAAGTGTGGATATTTCCATGTTTATACAGATATCAGTGTAGATATTTCCACTTTTATAGAGATAGCGGTTTAGGTATTTCATATTTATACAGAGAGCGGTGTAGATATTTCCATGTTTATACAGATTGCGGTGTAGATATTTCCATGTTTATAGAGATAGCGGTGTAGTTATTTCCATGTTTATAGAGATAGCGGTGTAGATATTTCCATGTTTCTACAGATGACTGTGTGGATATTTCCATGTTTGTACAGATGGCAGTGTAGATATTTCCATGTTTATAGAGATAGAAGTGTAGATATTTTCATGTTTATACATATTGCGGTGGAGATTTGTCCATGTTTATACAGATAGCAATGGAGATATTTCCACGTTAATACACATAGCGGTGTAGATATTTCCATGTTTATACAGATAGCGTTGTAGATATTTCCATGTTTATACAGATGGCTGTGCCGATATTTCCATGTTTATACAGAGTTCTCTGTAGATATTTCCATGTTTATATAGATGACAGTGCAGATATTTCCAGGTTTATACAGATGGCTGTGTAGATATTTCCATGTTTATACAGATGGCTGTGTAGATATTTCCATGTTTATACAGATGACTTTGTAGGTATTTCCATGTTTATACAGATGGCGGTGTAGATATTTCCATGTTTATAGAGATAGCTGTGTAGATATTTCCATGTTTACACAGATAGCGGTTTAGATATTTCCATGTTTATACAGATCACGGTGTAGATATTTCCATGTTTATACAGATCGCGGTGTAGGTATTTCCATGTTTATACAGATAGCGGTGTAGATATTACCATGTTTATACAGATGACGGTGTAGATATTTCCATGTTTATAGAGATGGCGTTGTAGATATTTCCATGTTTATAGAGATAGCGGTGTAGATATATCAATGTTCATAGTGATAGCAGTGAGGATATTTCCATGTTTATACAGATAGCAGTGTAGATATTTCCACTTTTATAGAGATAGCAGTTTAGATATTTCATATTTATACAGAGAGCGGTGTAGATATTTCCATGTTTATACAGATTGCGGTGTAGATATTTCCATGTTTATACAGATAGCGGTGTAGATATTTCCACGTTTATACAGATGGCGGTGTAGATATTTCCATCTTTCTACAAATGGCAGTGTAGATATTTCCATGTTTATTGAGATGGCGGTGTAGATATTTCCATGTTTATATAGATGGCAGTGTAGATATTTTCTTGTTTATGTAGATGGCGTTGTAGATACCTCCATGTTTAAAGAGATGGCGGTGTGTATATTTCCATGTTGATGGAGATAGCGGTGGTGATATTTCCATGTTTATAGAGATAGCGGTGTAGTTATTTCCATGTTGATGGAGATAGCGGTGAAGATATTTCCATGTTTCTACAGATGACTGTGTAGATATATCCATGTTTGTACAGATGGCAGTGTAGATATTTCCATGTATATAGAGATAGAAGTGTAGATATTTTCATGTTTATACATATTGCGGTGGAGATTTGTCCATGTTTATACAGATAGCAATGGAGATATTTCCACGTTAATACACATAGCGGTGTAGATATTTCCATGTTTATACAGATAGCGTTGTAGATATTTCCATGTTTATACAGATTGCTGTGCCGATATTTCCATGTTTATACAGAGTTCTCTGTAGATATTTACATGTTTATATAGATGACAGTGCAGATACTTCCAGGTTTATACAGATGGCTGTGTAGATATTTCCATGTTTATACAGATGGCTGTGTAGATATTTCCATGTTTATATAGATGACTTTGTAAGTATTTCCATGTTTATACAGATGGCGGTGTAGATATTTCCATGTTTATAGAGATAGAAGTGTAGATATTTTCATGTTTATACATATTGCGGTGTAGATTTGTCCATGTTTATGCAGACAGCAATGGAGATATTTCCACGTTAATACACATAGCGGTGTAGATATTTCCATGTTTATACAGATAGCGTTGTAGATATTTCCATGTTTATACAGATGGCTGTGGCGATATTTCCATGTTTATACAGAGTTCTCTGTAGATATTTCCATGTTTATACAGATGGCTGTGTAGATATTTCCATGTTTATACAGATGACTTTGTAGGTATTTCCATGTTTATACAGATGGCGGTGTAGATATTTCCATGTTTATAGAGATAGCTGTGTAGATATTTCCATGTTTACACAGATAGCGGTTTAGATATTTCCATGTTTATACAGATCGCGGTGTAGATATTTCCATGTTTATGCAGATCGCGGTGTAGATATTTCCATGTTTATACAGATGACTTAGTAGGTATTTCCATGTTTATACAGATGGCGGTGTAGATATTTCCATGTTTATAGAGATAGCTGTGTACATATTTCAATCTTTACACAGAGAGCGGTTTAGATATTTCCATGTTGATACAGATCACGGTGTAGATATTTCCATGTTTATACAGATCGCGGTGTAGATATATCCATGTTTATACAGATAGCGGTGTAGATATTTCCATGTTTATACAGATAGCGGTGTAGGTATTTCCACGTTTATACAGATGGCGGTGTAGATATTTCCATCTTTCTACAAATGGCAGTGTAGATATTTCCAAGTTTATAGAGATGGCGGTGTAGATATTTCCATGTTTATATAGATGGCAGTGTAGTTATTTCCATGTTTATAGAGATAGCGGTGTAGATATCTCCATGTTTCTACAGATGACTGTGTAGATATTTCTATGTTTGTACAGATGGCAGTGTAGATATTTCCATGTTTATAGAGATAGAAGTGTAGACATTTTCATGTTTATACGTATTGCGGTGGAGATTTGTCCATGTTTATACAGATAGCAATGGAGATATTTCCACGTTAATACACATAGCGGTGTTGATATTTCCATGTTTATACAGATAGCATTGTAGATATTTCCATGTTTATACAGATGGCTGTGCCGATATTTCCATGTTTATTCAGAGTTCTCTGTAGATATTTCCATGTTTATATAGATGACAGTGCAGATATTTCCAGGTTTATACAGATGGCTGTGTAGATATTTCCATGTTTATACAGATGGCTGTGTAGATATTTCCATGTTTATACAGATGACTTTGTAGGTATTTCCATGTTTATACAGATGGCGGTGTAGATATTTCCATGTTTATAGAGATAGCTGTGTAGATATTTCCATGTTTACAAAGATAGCGGTTTAGATATTTCCATGT
Organism: Pan troglodytes; assembly: GCF_028858775.2. NCBI lineage: Eukaryota > Metazoa > Chordata > Mammalia > Primates > Hominidae > Pan > Pan troglodytes. The sequence continues at coordinate 4,458,507 of NC_072419.2, read as the reverse complement.
TTATACAGATCACGGTGTAGATATTTCCATGTTTATACAGATCGCGGTGTAGATATTTCCATGTTTATACAGATAGCGGTGTAGATATTTCCATGTTTATACAGATGACGGTGTAGGTATTTCCATGTTTATAGAGATGGCGTTGTAGATATTTCCATGTTTATAGAGATAGCGGTGTAGATATATCAATGTTCATAGTGATAGCAGTGAGGATATTTCCATGTTCATAGAGATAGAAGTGTAGATATTTCCATGTTTATACATATTGCGGTGGAGATTTGTCCATGTTTATACAGATAGCAATGGAGATATTTCCACGTTAATACACATAGCGGTGTAGATATCTCCATGTTTATACAGATAGCGTTGTAGATATTTCCATGTTTATACAGATAGCGTTGTAGATATTTCCATGTTTATACAGATGGCTGTGGCGATATTTCCATGTTTATACAGAGTTCTCTGTAGATATTTCCATGTTTACAAAGTTGACAGTGCAGATATTTCCAGGTTTGTAAAGATGGCTGTGTACATATTTCCATGTTTATAGAGATGGCTATGTAGATATTTCCATGTTTATACAGATGACTTTGTAGGTATTTCCATGTTTATACAGATGGCGGTGTAGATATTTCCATGTTTATAGAGATAGCTGTGTAGATATTTCCATGTTTACACAGATAGCGGTTTAGATATTTCCATGTTTATACAGATCGCGGTGAAGATATTTCCATGTTTATACAGATCGCGGTGTAGATATTTCCATGTCTATACAGATAGCGGTGTAGATATTTCCATGTTTATACAGATGACGGTGTAGATATTTCCATGTTTATAGAGATGGCGGTGTCGATATTTCCATGTTTATAGAGATAGCGGTGTAGATATATCAATGTTCATAGAGATAGCAGTGAGGATATTTCCATGTTTATACAGATAGCAGTGTAGATATTTCCACTGTTATAGAGATAGCGGTTTAGGTATTTCATATTTATACTGAGAGCGGTGTAGATATTTCCATGTTTATACAGATTGCGGTGTAGGTATTTCCATGTTTATACAGATAGCGGTGTAGATATTTCCACGTTTATACAGATGGCGGTGTAGATATTTCCATCTTTCTACAAATGGCAGTGTAGATATTTCCATGTTTATAGAGATGGCAGTGTAGGTATTTCCATGTTTATATAGATGGCAGTGTAGATATTTTCTTGTTTATGTAGATGGCGTTGTAGATACCTCCATGTTTAAAGAGATGGCGGTGTGTATATTTCGATGTTGATGGAGATAGCGGTGTAGATATTTCCATGTTTATGGAGATAGCGGTGTAGTTATTTCCATGTATATAGAGATAGCGGTGTAGGTATTTCCATGTTTCTACAGATGACTGTGTAGATATTTCCATGTTTGTACAGATGGCAGTGTAGATATTTCCATGTTTATAGAGATAGAAGTGTAGATATTTTCATGTTTATACATATTGCGGTGGAGATTTGTCCATGTTTATACAGATAGCAATGGAGATATTTCCAAGTTAATACACATAGCGGTGTAGATATTTCCATGTTTATACAGATAGCGTTGTAGATATTTCCATGTTTATACAGATGGCTGTGCCGATATATCCATGTTTATACAGAGTTCTCTGTAGATATTTCCATGTTTATATAGATGACAGTGCAGATATTTCCAGGTTTATACAGATGGCTGTGTAGATATTTCCATGTTTATACAGATGGCTGTGTAGATATTTCCATGTTTATACAGATGACTTTGTAGGTGTTTCCATGTTTTTACAGATGGCGGTGTAGATATTTCCATGTTTATAGAGATAGCTGTGTAGATATTTCCATGTTTACACAGATAGCGGTTTAGATATTTCCATGTTTATACAGATCGCGGTGTAGATATTTCCATGTTTATACAGATCGCGGTGTAGATATTTCCATGTTTATACAGATAGCGGTGTAGATATTTCCATGTTTATACAGATGACGGTGTAGATATTTCCATGTTTATAGAGATGGCGGTGTAGATATTTCCATGTTTATAGAGACAGCGGTGTAGATATATCAATGTGCATAGAGATAGCAGTGAGGATATTTCCATGTTTATACAGATAGCAGTGTAGATATTTCCACTTTTATAGAGATAGCGGTTTAGATATTTCATATTTATACAGAGAGCGGTGTAGATATTTCCACGTTTATACAGATTGCGGTGTAGATATTTCCATGTTTATACAGATAGCGGTGTAGATATTTCCACGTTTATACAGATGGCAGTGTAGATATTTCCATCTTTCTACAAATGGCAGTGTAGATATTTCCATGTTTATAGAGATGGCGGTGTAGATATTTCCATGTTTATATAGATGGCAGTGTAGATATTTTCTTGTTTATGTAGATGGCGTTGTAGATACCTCCATGTTTAAAGAGATGGCGGTTTGTATATTTCCATGTTGATGGAGATAGCGGTGTAGATATTTCCATGTTTATAGAGATAGCGGTGTAGTTATTTCCATGTTTATAGAGATAGCGGTGTAGATATTTCCATATTTCTACAGATGACTGTGTACATATTTCCATGTTTGTACAGATGGCAGTGTAGATATTTCCATGTTTATAGAGATAGAAGTGTAGATATTTTCATGTTTATACATATTGCGGTGGAGATTTGTCCATGTTTATACAGATAGCAATGGAGATATTTCCACGTTAATACACATAGCGGTGTAGATATTTCCATGTTTATACAGATAGCGTTGTAGATATTTCCATGTTTATACAGATGGCTGTGCCGATATTTCCATGTTTATACAGAGTTCTCTGTAGATATTTCCATGTTTATATAGATGACAGTGCAGATATTTCCAGGTTTATACAGATGGCTGTGTAGATATTTCCATGTTTATACAGATGGCTGTGTAGATATTTCCATGTTTATACAGATGACTTTGTAGGTATTTCCATGTTTATACAGATGGCGGTGTAGATATTTCCATGTTTATAGTGATAGCTGTGTAGATATTTCCATGTTTACACAGATAGCGGTTTAGATATTTCCATGTTTATACAGATCGCGGTGAAGATATTTCCATGTTTATACAGATCGCGGTGTAGATATTTCCATGTCTATATAGATAGCGGTGTAGATATTTCCATGTTTATACAGATGACGGTGTAGATATTTCCATGTTTATAGAGATGGCGGTGTCGATATTTCCATGTTTATAGAGATAGCGGTGTAGATATATCAATGTTCATAGAGATAGCAGTGAGGATATTTCCATGTTTATACAGATAGCAGTGTAGATATTTCCACTGTTATAGAGATAGCGGTTTAGGTATTTCATATTTATACTGAGAGCGGTGTAGATATTTCCATGTTTATACAGATTGCGGTGTAGATATTTCCATGTTTATACAGATAGCGGTGTAGATATTTCCACGTTTATACAGATGGCGGTGTAGATATTTCCATCTTTCTACAAATGGCAGTGTAGATATTTCCATGTTTATAGAGATGGCAGTGTAGGTATTTCCATGTTTATATAGATGGCAGTGTAGATATTTTCTTGTTTATGTAGATGGCGTTGTAGATACCTCCATGTTTAAAGAGATGGCGGTGTGTATATTTCCATGTTGATGGAGATAGCGGTGTAGATATTTCCATGTTGATGGAGATAGCGGTGTAGTTATTTCCATGTATATAGAGATAGCGGTGTAGGTATTTCCATGTTTCTACAGATGACTGTGTAGATATTTCCATGTTTGTACAGATGGCAGTGTAGATATTTCCATGTTTATAGAGATAGAAGTGTAGATATTTTCATGTTTATACATATTGCGGTGGAGATTTGTCCATGTTTATACAGATAGCAATGGAGATATTTCCAAGTTAATACACATAGCGGTGTAGATATTTCCATGTTTATACAGATAGCGTTGTAGATATTTCCATGTTTATACAGATGGCTGTGCCGATATTTCCATGTTTATACAGAGTTCTCTGTAGATATTTCCATGTTTATATAGATGACAGTGCAGATATTTCCAGGTTTATACAGAAGGCTGTGTAGATATTTCCATGTTTATACAGATGGCTGTGTAGATATTTCCATGTTTATACAGATGACTTTGTAGGTGTTTCCATGTTTTTACAGATGGCGGTGTAGATATTTCCATGTTTATAGAGATAGCTGTGTAGATATTTCCATGTTTACACAGATAGCGGTTTAGATATTTCCATGTTTATACAGATCGCGGTGTAGATATTTCCATGTTTATACAGATCGCGGTGTAGATATTTCCATGTTTATACAGATAGCGGTGTAGATATTTCCATGTTTATACAGATGACGGTGTAGATATTTCCATGTTTATAGAGATGGCGGTGTAGATATTTCCATGTTTATAGAGACAGCGGTGTAGATATATCAATGTGCATAGAGATAGCAGTGAGGATATTTCCATGTTTATACAGATAGCAGTGTAGATGTTTCCACTTTTATAGAGATAGCGGTTTAGATATTTCATATTTATACAGAGAGCGGTGTAGATATTTCCATGTTTATACAGATTGCGGTGTAGATATTTCCATGTTTATACAGATAGCGGTGTAGATATTTCCACGTTTATACAGATGGCAGTGTAGATATTTCCATCTTTCTACAAATGGCAGTGTAGATATTTCCATGTTTATAGAGATGGCGGTGTAGATATTTCCATGTTTATATAGATGGCAGTGTAGATATTTTCTTGTTTATGTAGATGGCGTTGTAGATACCTCCATGTTTAAAGAGATGGCGATTTGTATATTTCCATGTTGATGGAGATAGCGGTGTAGATATTTCCATGTTTATAGAGATAGCGGTGTAGTTATTTCCATGTTTATAGAGATAGCGGTGTAGATATTTCCATATTTCTACAGATGACTGTGTAGATATTTCCATGTTTGTACAGATGGCAGTGTAGATATTTCCATGTTTATAGAGATAGAAGTGTAGATATTTTCATGTTTATACATATTGCGGTGGAGATTTGTCCATGTTTATACAGATAGCAATGGAGATATTTCCACGTTAATACACATAGCGGTGTAGATATTTCCATGTTTATACAGATGGCTGTGTAGATATTTCCATGTTTATACAGATGACTTTGTAGGTATTTCCATGTTTATACAGATGGCGGTGTAGATATTTCCATGTTTATAGAGATAGCTGTGTAGATATTTCCATGTTTACACAGATAGCGGTTTAGATATTTCCATGTTTATACAGATCGCGGTGTAGATATTTCCATGTTTATGCAGATCGCGGTGTAGATATTTCCATGTTTATACAGATGACTTAGTAGGTATTTCCATGTTTATACAGATGGCGGTGTAGATATTTCCATGTTTATAGAGATAGCTGTGTACATATTTCAATCTTTACACAGAGAGCGGTTTAGATATTTCCATGTTGATACAGATCACGGTGTAGATATTTCCATGTTTATACAGATCGCGGTGTAGATATATCCATGTTTATACAGATAGCGGTGTAGATATTTCCATGTTTATACAGATAGCGGTGTAGGTATTTCCACGTTTATACAGATGGCGGTGTAGATATTTCCATCTTTCTACAAATGGCAGTGTAGATATTTCCAAGTTTATAGAGATGGCGGTGTAGATATTTCCATGTTTATATAGATGGCAGTGTAGTTATTTCCATGTTTATAGAGATAGCGGTGTAGATATCTCCATGTTTCTACAGATGACTGTGTAGATATTTCTATGTTTGTACAGATGGCAGTGTAGATATTTCCATGTTTATAGAGATAGAAGTGTAGACATTTTCATGTTTATACGTATTGCGGTGGAGATTTGTCCATGTTTATACAGATAGCAATGGAGATATTTCCACGTTAATACACATAGCGGTGTTGATATTTCCATGTTTATACAGATAGCATTGTAGATATTTCCATGTTTATACAGATGGCTGTGCCGATATTTCCATGTTTATTCAGAGTTCTCTGTAGATATTTCCATGTTTATATAGATGACAGTGCAGATATTTCCAGGTTTATACAGATGGCTGTGTAGATATTTCCATGTTTATACAGATGGCTGTGTAGATATTTCCATGTTTATACAGATGACTTTGTAGGTATTTCCATGTTTATACAGATGGCGGTGTAGATATTTCCATGTTTATAGAGATAGCTGTGTAGATATTTCCATGTTTACAAAGATAGCGGTTTAGATATTTCCATGTTTATACAGATCACGGTGTAGATATTTCCATGTTTATACAGATCGCGGTGTAGATATTTCCATGTTTATACAGATAGCGGTGTAGATATTTCCATGTTTATACAGATGACGGTGTAGGTATTTCCATGTTTATAGAGATGGCGTTGTAGATATTTCCATGTTTATAGAGATAGCGGTGTAGATATATCAATGTTCATAGTGATAGCAGTGAGGATATTTCCATGTTCATAGAGATAGAAGTGTAGATATTTCCATGTTTATACATATTGCGGTGGAGATTTGTCCATGTTTATACAGATAGCAATGGAGATATTTCCACGTTAATACACATAGCGGTGTAGATATCTCCATGTTTATACAGATAGCGTTGTAGATATTTCCATGTTTATACAGATAGCGTTGTAGATATTTCCATGTTTATACAGATGGCTGTGGCGATATTTCCATGTTTATACAGAGTTCTCTGTAGATATTTCCATGTTTACAAAGTTGACAGTGCAGATATTTCCAGGTTTGTAAAGATGGCTGTGTACATATTTCCATGTTTATAGAGATGGCTATGTAGATATTTCCATGTTTATACAGATGACTTTGTAGGTATTTCCATGTTTATACAGATGGCGGTGTAGATATTTCCATGTTTATAGAGATAGCTGTGTAGATATTTCCATGTTTACACAGATAGCGGTTTAGATATTTCCATGTTTATACAGATCGCGGTGAAGATATTTCCATGTTTATACAGATCGCGGTGTAGATATTTCCATGTCTATACAGATAGCGGTGTAGATATTTCCATGTTTATACAGATGACGGTGTAGATATTTCCATGTTTATAGAGATGGCGGTGTCGATATTTCCATGTTTATAGAGATAGCGGTGTAGATATATCAATGTTCATAGAGATAGCAGTGAGGATATTTCCATGTTTATACAGATAGCAGTGTAGATATTTCCACTGTTATAGAGATAGCGGTTTAGGTATTTCATATTTATACTGAGAGCGGTGTAGATATTTCCATGTTTATACAGATTGCGGTGTAGGTATTTCCATGTTTATACAGATAGCGGTGTAGATATTTCCACGTTTATACAGATGGCGGTGTAGATATTTCCATCTTTCTACAAATGGCAGTGTAGATATTTCCATGTTTATAGAGATGGCAGTGTAGGTATTTCCATGTTTATATAGATGGCAGTGTAGATATTTTCTTGTTTATGTAGATGGCGTTGTAGATACCTCCATGTTTAAAGAGATGGCGGTGTGTATATTTCGATGTTGATGGAGATAGCGGTGTAGATATTTCCATGTTTATGGAGATAGCGGTGTAGTTATTTCCATGTATATAGAGATAGCGGTGTAGGTATTTCCATGTTTCTACAGATGACTGTGTAGATATTTCCATGTTTGTACAGATGGCAGTGTAGATATTTCCATGTTTATAGAGATAGAAGTGTAGATATTTTCATGTTTATACATATTGCGGTGGAGATTTGTCCATGTTTATACAGATAGCAATGGAGATATTTCCAAGTTAATACACATAGCGGTGTAGATATTTCCATGTTTATACAGATAGCGTTGTAGATATTTCCATGTTTATACAGATGGCTGTGCCGATATATCCATGTTTATACAGAGTTCTCTGTAGATATTTCCATGTTTATATAGATGACAGTGCAGATATTTCCAGGTTTATACAGATGGCTGTGTAGATATTTCCATGTTTATACAGATGGCTGTGTAGATATTTCCATGTTTATACAGATGACTTTGTAGGTGTTTCCATGTTTTTACAGATGGCGGTGTAGATATTTCCATGTTTATAGAGATAGCTGTGTAGATATTTCCATGTTTACACAGATAGCGGTTTAGATATTTCCATGTTTATACAGATCGCGGTGTAGATATTTCCATGTTTATACAGATCGCGGTGTAGATATTTCCATGTTTATACAGATAGCGGTGTAGATATTTCCATGTTTATACAGATGACGGTGTAGATATTTCCATGTTTATAGAGATGGCGGTGTAGATATTTCCATGTTTATAGAGACAGCGGTGTAGATATATCAATGTGCATAGAGATAGCAGTGAGGATATTTCCATGTTTATACAGATAGCAGTGTAGATATTTCCACTTTTATAGAGATAGCGGTTTAGATATTTCATATTTATACAGAGAGCGGTGTAGATATTTCCACGTTTATACAGATTGCGGTGTAGATATTTCCATGTTTATACAGATAGCGGTGTAGATATTTCCACGTTTATACAGATGGCAGTGTAGATATTTCCATCTTTCTACAAATGGCAGTGTAGATATTTCCATGTTTATAGAGATGGCGGTGTAGATATTTCCATGTTTATATAGATGGCAGTGTAGATATTTTCTTGTTTATGTAGATGGCGTTGTAGATACCTCCATGTTTAAAGAGATGGCGGTTTGTATATTTCCATGTTGATGGAGATAGCGGTGTAGATATTTCCATGTTTATAGAGATAGCGGTGTAGTTATTTCCATGTTTATAGAGATAGCGGTGTAGATATTTCCATATTTCTACAGATGACTGTGTACATATTTCCATGTTTGTACAGATGGCAGTGTAGATATTTCCATGTTTATAGAGATAGAAGTGTAGATATTTTCATGTTTATACATATTGCGGTGGAGATTTGTCCATGTTTATACAGATAGCAATGGAGATATTTCCACGTTAATACACATAGCGGTGTAGATATTTCCATGTTTATACAGATAGCGTTGTAGATATTTCCATGTTTATACAGATGGCTGTGCCGATATTTCCATGTTTATACAGAGTTCTCTGTAGATATTTCCATGTTTATATAGATGACAGTGCAGATATTTCCAGGTTTATACAGATGGCTGTGTAGATATTTCCATGTTTATACAGATGGCTGTGTAGATATTTCCATGTTTATACAGATGACTTTGTAGGTATTTCCATGTTTATACAGATGGCGGTGTAGATATTTCCATGTTTATAGTGATAGCTGTGTAGATATTTCCATGTTTACACAGATAGCGGTTTAGATATTTCCATGTTTATACAGATCGCGGTGAAGATATTTCCATGTTTATACAGATCGCGGTGTAGATATTTCCATGTCTATATAGATAGCGGTGTAGATATTTCCATGTTTATACAGATGACGGTGTAGATATTTCCATGTTTATAGAGATGGCGGTGTCGATATTTCCATGTTTATAGAGATAGCGGTGTAGATATATCAATGTTCATAGAGATAGCAGTGAGGATATTTCCATGTTTATACAGATAGCAGTGTAGATATTTCCACTGTTATAGAGATAGCGGTTTAGGTATTTCATATTTATACTGAGAGCGGTGTAGATATTTCCATGTTTATACAGATTGCGGTGTAGATATTTCCATGTTTATACAGATAGCGGTGTAGATATTTCCACGTTTATACAGATGGCGGTGTAGATATTTCCATCTTTCTACAAATGGCAGTGTAGATATTTCCATGTTTATAGAGATGGCAGTGTAGGTATTTCCATGTTTATATAGATGGCAGTGTAGATATTTTCTTGTTTATGTAGATGGCGTTGTAGATACCTCCATGTTTAAAGAGATGGCGGTGTGTATATTTCCATGTTGATGGAGATAGCGGTGTAGATATTTCCATGTTGATGGAGATAGCGGTGTAGTTATTTCCATGTATATAGAGATAGCGGTGTAGGTATTTCCATGTTTCTACAGATGACTGTGTAGATATTTCCATGTTTGTACAGATGGCAGTGTAGATATTTCCATGTTTATAGAGATAGAAGTGTAGATATTTTCATGTTTATACATATTGCGGTGGAGATTTGTCCATGTTTATACAGATAGCAATGGAGATATTTCCAAGTTAATACACATAGCGGTGTAGATATTTCCATGTTTATACAGATAGCGTTGTAGATATTTCCATGTTTATACAGATGGCTGTGCCGATATTTCCATGTTTATACAGAGTTCTCTGTAGATATTTCCATGTTTATATAGATGACAGTGCAGATATTTCCAGGTTTATACAGAAGGCTGTGTAGATATTTCCATGTTTATACAGATGGCTGTGTAGATATTTCCATGTTTATACAGATGACTTTGTAGGTGTTTCCATGTTTTTACAGATGGCGGTGTAGATATTTCCATGTTTATAGAGATAGCTGTGTAGATATTTCCATGTTTACACAGATAGCGGTTTAGATATTTCCATGTTTATACAGATCGCGGTGTAGATATTTCCATGTTTATACAGATCGCGGTGTAGATATTTCCATGTTTATACAGATAGCGGTGTAGATATTTCCATGTTTATACAGATGACGGTGTAGATATTTCCATGTTTATAGAGATGGCGGTGTAGATATTTCCATGTTTATAGAGACAGCGGTGTAGATATATCAATGTGCATAGAGATAGCAGTGAGGATATTTCCATGTTTATACAGATAGCAGTGTAGATGTTTCCACTTTTATAGAGATAGCGGTTTAGATATTTCATATTTATACAGAGAGCGGTGTAGATATTTCCATGTTTATACAGATTGCGGTGTAGATATTTCCATGTTTATACAGATAGCGGTGTAGATATTTCCACGTTTATACAGATGGCAGTGTAGATATTTCCATCTTTCTACAAATGGCAGTGTAGATATTTCCATGTTTATAGAGATGGCGGTGTAGATATTTCCATGTTTATATAGATGGCAGTGTAGATATTTTCTTGTTTATGTAGATGGCGTTGTAGATACCTCCATGTTTAAAGAGATGGCGATTTGTATATTTCCATGTTGATGGAGATAGCGGTGTAGATATTTCCATGTTTATAGAGATAGCGGTGTAGTTATTTCCATGTTTATAGAGATAGCGGTGTAGATATTTCCATATTTCTACAGATGACTGTGTAGATATTTCCATGTTTGTACAGATGGCAGTGTAGATATTTCCATGTTTATAGAGATAGAAGTGTAGATATTTTCATGTTTATACATATTGCGGTGGAGATTTGTCCATGTTTATACAGATAGCAATGGAGATATTTCCACGTTAATACACATAGCGGTGTAGATATTTCCATGTTTATACAGATAGCGTTGTAGATATTTCCATGTTTATACAGATGGCTGTGCCGATATTTCCATGTTTATACAGAGTTCTCTGTAGATATTTCCATGTTTATATAGATGACAGTGCAGATATTTCCAGGTTTATACAGATGGCTGTGTAGATATTTCCATGTTTATACAGATGGCTGTGTAGATATTTCCATGTTTATACAGATGACTTTGTAGTTATTTCCATGTTTATACAGACTGCGGTGTAGATATTTCCATGTTTATAGCGATAGCTGTGTAGATATTTCCATGTTTACACAGATAGCGGTTTAGATATTTCCATGTTTATACAGATCGCGGTGTAAATATTTCCATGTTTATACAGATCGCGGTGTAGATATTTCCATGTTTATACAGATAGCGGTGTAGATATTTCCATGTTTATACAGATGACGGTGTAGATATTTCCATGTTTATAGAGATGGCGGTGTAGATATTTCCATGTTTATAGAGATAGCGGTGTAGATATATCAATGTTCATAGAGATAGCAGTGAGGATATTTCCATGTTTATACAGATAGCAGTGTAGATATTTCCACTTTTATAGAGATAGCGGTTTAGATATTTCATATTTATACAGAGAGCGGTGTAGATATTTCCATGTTTATACAGATTGCGGTGTAGATATTTCCATGTTTATAGAGATGGCGGTGTAGATATTTCCAAGTTTATATAGATGGCAGTGTAGATATTTTCTTGTTTATGTAGATGGCGTTGTAGATACCTCCATGTTTAAAGAGATGGCGGTGTGTATATTTCCATGTTGATGGAGATAGCGGTGTAGATATTTCCATGTTTATAGAGATAGCGGTGTAGTTATTTCCATGTTTATAGAGATAGCGTTGCAGATATTTCCATTTTTCTACAGATGACTGTGTAGATATTTCCATGTTTGTACAGATGGCAGTGTAGATATTTCCATGTTTATACAGATAGAAGTGTAGATATTTTCATGTTTATACATATTGCGGTGGAGATTTGTCCATGTTTATACAGATAGCAATGGAGATATTTCCACGTTAATACACATAGCGGTGTAGATATTTCCATGTTTATACAGATAGCGTTGTAGATATTTCCATGTTTATACAGATTGCTGTGCCGATATTTCCATGTTTATGCAGAGGTCTCTGTAGATATTTCCATGTTTATATAGATGACAGTGCAGATACTTCCAGGTTTATACAGATGGCTCTGTAGAAATTTCCATGTTTATACAGATGGCTGTGTAGATATTTCCATGTTTATACAGATGACTTTGTAGGTATTTCCATGTTTATGCAGATGGCGGTGTAGATATTTCCATGTTTATAGAGATAGAAGTGTAGATATTTTCATGTTTATACATATTGCGGTGGAGATTTGTCCATGTTTATACAGATCGCGGTGTAGATATTTCCATGTTTATACAGATCACGGTGTAGATATTTCCATGTTTATACAGATAGCGGTGAAGATATTTCCATCTTTATACAGATGACAGTGTAGATATTTCCATGTTTATAGAGATGGCGGTGTAGATATTTCCATGTTTATAGAGATGGCGGTGTAGGTATTTCCATGTTTCTACAGATGACTGTGTAGATATTTCCATGTTTGTACAGATGGCAGTGTAGATATTTCCATGTTTATAGAGATAGAAGTGTAGATATTTTCATGTTTATACATATTGCGGTGGAGATTTGTCCATGTTTATACAGATAGCAATGGAGATATTTCCAAGTTAATACACATAGCGGTGTAGATATTTCCATGTTTATACAGATAGCGTTGTAGATATTTCCATGTTTATACAGATGGCTGTGCCGATATTTCCATGTTTATACAGAGTTCTCTGTAGATATTTCCATGTTTATATAGATGACAGTGCAGATATTTCCAGGTTTATACAGAAGGCTGTGTAGATATTTCCATGTTTATACAGATGGCTGTGTAGATATTTCCATGTTTATACAGATGACTTTGTAGGTGTTTCCATGTTTTTACAGATGGCGGTGTAGATATTTCCATGTTTATAGAGATAGCTGTGTAGATATTTCCATGTTTACACAGATAGCGGTTTAGATATTTCCATGTTTATACAGATCGCGGTGTAGATATTTCCATGTTTATACAGATCGCGGTGTAGATATTTCCATGTTTATACAGATAGCGGTGTAGATATTTCCATGTTTATACAGATGACGGTGTAGATATTTCCATGTTTATAGAGATGGCGGTGTAGATATTTCCATGTTTATAGAGACAGCGGTGTAGATATATCAATGTGCATAGAGATAGCAGTGAGGATATTTCCATGTTTATACAGATAGCAGTGTAGATGTTTCCACTTTTATAGAGATAGCGGTTTAGATATTTCATATTTATACAGAGAGCGGTGTAGATATTTCCATGTTTATACAGATTGCGGTGTAGATATTTCCATGTTTATACAGATAGCGGTGTAGATATTTCCACGTTTATACAGATGGCAGTGTAGATATTTCCATCTTTCTACAAATGGCAGTGTAGATATTTCCATGTTTATAGAGATGGCGGTGTAGATATTTCCATGTTTATATAGATGGCAGTGTAGATATTTTCTTGTTTATGTAGATGGCGTTGTAGATACCTCCATGTTTAAAGAGATGGCGATTTGTATATTTCCATGTTGATGGAGATAGCGGTGTAGATATTTCCATGTTTATAGAGATAGCGGTGTAGTTATTTCCATGTTTATAGAGATAGCGGTGTAGATATTTCCATATTTCTACAGATGACTGTGTAGATATTTCCATGTTTGTACAGATGGCAGTGTAGATATTTCCATGTTTATAGAGATAGAAGTGTAGATATTTTCATGTTTATACATATTGCGGTGGAGATTTGTCCATGTTTATACAGATAGCAATGGAGATATTTCCACGTTAATACACATAGCGGTGTAGATATTTCCATGTTTATACAGATAGCGTTGTAGATATTTCCATGTTTATACAGATGGCTGTGCCGATATTTCCATGTTTATACAGAGTTCTCTGTAGATATTTCCATGTTTATATAGATGACAGTGCAGATATTTCCAGGTTTATACAGATGGCTGTGTAGATATTTCCATGTTTATACAGATGGCTGTGTAGATATTTCCATGTTTATACAGATGACTTTGTAGTTATTTCCATGTTTATACAGACTGCGGTGTAGATATTTCCATGTTTATAGCGATAGCTGTGTAGATATTTCCATGTTTACACAGATAGCGGTTTAGATATTTCCATGTTTATACAGATCGCGGTGTAAATATTTCCATGTTTATACAGATCGCGGTGTAGATATTTCCATGTTTATACAGATAGCGGTGTAGATATTTCCATGTTTATACAGATGACGGTGTAGATATTTCCATGTTTATAGAGATGGCGGTGTAGATATTTCCATGTTTATAGAGATAGCGGTGTAGATATATCAATGTTCATAGAGATAGCAGTGAGGATATTTCCATGTTTATACAGATAGCAGTGTAGATATTTCCACTTTTATAGAGATAGCGGTTTAGATATTTCATATTTATACAGAGAGCGGTGTAGATATTTCCATGTTTATACAGATTGCGGTGTAGATATTTCCATGTTTATAGAGATGGCGGTGTAGATATTTCCAAGTTTATATAGATGGCAGTGTAGATATTTTCTTGTTTATGTAGATGGCGTTGTAGATACCTCCATGTTTAAAGAGATGGCGGTGTGTATATTTCCATGTTGATGGAGATAGCGGTGTAGATATTTCCATGTTTATAGAGATAGCGGTGTAGTTATTTCCATGTTTATAGAGATAGCGTTGCAGATATTTCCATTTTTCTACAGATGACTGTGTAGATATTTCCATGTTTGTACAGATGGCAGTGTAGATATTTCCATGTTTATACAGATAGAAGTGTAGATATTTTCATGTTTATACATATTGCGGTGGAGATTTGTCCATGTTTATACAGATAGCAATGGAGATATTTCCACGTTAATACACATAGCGGTGTAGATATTTCCATGTTTATACAGATAGCGTTGTAGATATTTCCATGTTTATACAGATTGCTGTGCCGATATTTCCATGTTTATGCAGAGGTCTCTGTAGATATTTCCATGTTTATATAGATGACAGTGCAGATACTTCCAGGTTTATACAGATGGCTCTGTAGAAATTTCCATGTTTATACAGATGGCTGTGTAGATATTTCCATGTTTATACAGATGACTTTGTAGGTATTTCCATGTTTATGCAGATGGCGGTGTAGATATTTCCATGTTTATAGAGATAGAAGTGTAGATATTTTCATGTTTATACATATTGCGGTGGAGATTTGTCCATGTTTATACAGATCGCGGTGTAGATATTTCCATGTTTATACAGATCACGGTGTAGATATTTCCATGTTTATACAGATAGCGGTGAAGATATTTCCATCTTTATACAGATGACAGTGTAGATATTTCCATGTTTATAGAGATGGCGGTGTAGATATTTCCATGTTTATAGAGATAGCGGTGTAGATATATCAGTGTTCATAGAGAAAGCAGTGAGGATATTTCCATGTTTATACAGATAGCAGTGTAGATATTTCCACTTTTATAGAGATAGCAGTTCCGATATTTCATATTTATACAGAGTTCGGTGTAGATATTTCCATGTTTATACAGATTGCGGTGTAGATATTTCCATGTTTATACAGATAGCGGTGTAGGTATTTCCACGTTTATACAGATGGCGGTGTAGATATTTCCATCTTTCTACAAATGGCATTGTAGATATTTCCATGTTTATAGAGATGGCGGTGTAGATATTTCCATGTTTATATAGATGGCAGTGTAGATATTTTCTTGTTTATGTAGATGGCGTTGTAGATACCTCCATGTTTAAAGAGATGGCGGTGTGTATATTTCCATGTTGATGGAGATAGCGGTGTAGATATTTCCATGTTTATAGAGATAGCGGTGTAGTTATTTCCATGTTTATAGAGATAGCGGTGTAGATATTTCCATGTTTCTTCAGATGACTCTCTAGATATTTCCATGTTTGTACAGATGGCAGTGTAGATATTTCCATGTTTATACAGATAGAAGTGTAGATATTTTCATGTTTATACATATTGCGGTGGAGATTTGTCCATGTTTATACAGATAGCAATGGAGATATTTCCACGTTAATACACATAGCGGTGTAGATATTTCCATGTTTACACAGATAGCGTTGTAGATATTTCCATGTTTATACAGATGGCTGTGGCGATATTTCCATGTTTATACAGAGTTCTCTGTATATATTTCCATGTTTATATAGATGACAGTGCAGATATTTCGAGGTTTATACAGATGGCTGTGTAGATATTTCCATGTTTATACAGATGGCTGTGTAGATATTTCCATGTTTATACAGATGACTTTGTAGGTATTTCCATGTTTATACAGATGGCGGTGTAGATATTTCCATGTTTATAGAGATAGCTGTGTAGATATTTCCATGTTTACACAGATAGCGGTTTAGATATTTCCATGTTTATACAGATCGCGGTGTAGATATTTCCATGTTTATTCAGATCGCAGTGTAGATATTTCCATGTTTATACAGATCGCGGTGTAGATATTTCCATGTTTATACAGATGACGCTGTAGATATTTCCATATTTATAGAGATGGCGGTGTAGATATATCAATGTTCATAGAGATAGCAGTGAGGATATTTCCATGTTTATACAGATAGCGTTGTAGTTATTTCCATGTTTATACAGATGGCTGTGCCGACATTTCCATGTTTATACAGAGTTCTCTGTAGATATTTCCATGTATACACAGATGACCGTGTAGATATTTCCATGTTTATACAGAAGGCGGCACAGATATTTCCATGGATATGTAGAAGGCGGTGTAGATATTTCCATGTTTACACAGATAGCGGTTTAGATATTTCCATGTTTATACAGATCACGGTGTAGATATTTCCATGATTATACAGATCGCGGTGTAGATATTTCCATGTATATACAGATAGCGGTGTAGATATTTCCATGTTTATACAGATGACTTTGTAGGTATTTCCATGTTTATACAGATGGCGGTGTAGATATTTCCATGTTTATAGAGATAGCTGTGTAGATATTTCCATGTTTACACAGATAGCGGTTTAGATATTTCCATGTTTATACAGAGAGCGGTGTAGATATTTCCATGTTTATACAGATCGCGGTGTAGATATTTCCATGTTTATACAGATAGCAGTGTACATATTTCCATGTTTATACAGATGACGGTGTAGATATTTCCATGTTTATAGAGATGGCGGTGTAGATATTTCCATGTTTATAGAGATAGCGGTGTAGATATATCAATGTGCATAGAGATAGCAGTGAGGATATTTCCATGTTTATACAGATAGCAGTGTAGATATTTCCACTTTTATAGAGATAGCGGTTTAGATATTTCATGTTTATACAGAGAGCGGTGTAGATATTTCCATGTTTATACAGATTGCGGTGTAGATATTTCCATGTTTATACAGGTAGCGGTGTAGATATTTCCACGTTTATACAGATGGCGGTGTAGATATTTCCATCTTTCTACAAATGGCAGTGTAGATATTTCCATGTTTATACAGATGGCGGTGTAGGTATTTTCATGTTTATATAGATCGCAGTGTAGATATTTTCTTGTTTATGTAGATGGCGTTGTAGATATCTCCATGTTTAAAGAGATGTCGGTGTGTATATTTCCATGTTGATGGAGATAGCAGTGTAGATATTTCCATGTTTATAGAGATAGCGGTGTAGTTATTTCCATGTTTATAGAGATAGCGGTGTAGATATTTCCATGTTTCTACAGATGACTGTGTAGATATTTCCATGTTTATACAGATGGCAGTGTAGATATTTCCATGTTTATAGAGATAGAAGTGTAGATATTTTCATGTTTATACATATTGCGGTGGAGATTTGTCCATGTTTTTACAGATAGCAATGGAGATATTTCCACGTTAATACACATAGCGGTGTAGATATTTCCATGTTTATACAGATAGCGTTGTAGATATTTGCATGTTTATACAGATGGCTGTGCCGATATTTCCATGTTTATACAGAGTTCTCTGTAGATATTTCCATGTTTATATAGATGACAGTGCAGATATTTCCAGGTTTATACAGATGGCTGTGAAGATATTTCCATGTTTATACAGATGGCTGTGTAGATATTTCCATGTTTATACGGATGACTTTGTAGGTATTTCCATGTTCATACAGATGGCGGTGTAGATATTTCCATGTTTACAGAGATAGCTATGTAGATGTTTCCATGTTTACACAGATAGCGGTTTAGATATTTCCATGTTTATACAGATCACGGTGTAGATATTTCCATGATTATACAGATCGCGGTGTAGATATTTCCATGTTTATACAGATAGCGGTGTAGATATTTCCATGTTTATACAGATGACGGTGTAGATATTTTCATGTTTATGGAGATGGCATTGTAGATATTTCCATGTTTATAGAGATAGTGGTGTAGGTATATCAATGTTCATAGTGATAGCAGTGAGGATATTTCCATGTTTATACAGATAGCAGTGTAGATATTTCCACTTTTATAGAGATAGCAGTTTTGATATCTCGTATTTATACAGAGAGCGGTGTAGATATTTCCATGTTTATACAGATTGCGGTGTAGATATTTCCATGTTTATACAGATACCGATGTAGGTATTGCCACGTTTATACAGATGGCGGTGTAGATATTTCCATCTTTCTACAAATGGCAGTGTAGATATTTCCATGTTTATGGAGATGGCGGTGTAGATATTTCCATGTTTATATAGATGGCAGTGTAGATATTTTCTTGTTTATGTAGATGGCGTTGTAGATACCTCCATGTTTAAAGAGATGGCGGTGGGTATATTTCCATGTTGATGGAGATAGCGGTGTAGATATTTCCATGTTTATAGAGATAGCGGTGTAGTTCTTTCCATGTTGATGGAGATAGCGGTGTAGATATTTCCATGTTTCTACAGATGACTGTGTAGATATTTCCATGTTTGTACAGATGGCAGTGTAGATATTTCCATGTATATAGAGATAGAATTGTAGATATTTTCATGTTTATACATATTGCGGTGGAGATTTGTCCATGTTTATACTGAGAGCAATGGAGATATTTCCACGTTAATACACATAGCGGTGTAGATATTTCCATGTTTATACAGATAGCGTTGTAGCTATTTCCATGTTTATACAGATAGCGTTGTAGATATTTCCATGTTTATACAGATGGCTTTGGCGATATTTCCATGTTTATACAGAGTTCTCTGTAGATATTTCCATGTTTACAAAGATGACAGTGCAGATATTTCCAGGTTTATACAGATGGCTGTGTAGATATTTCCATGTTTATACAGATGGCTGTGTAGATATTTCCATGTTTATACAGATGACTTTGTAGGTATTTCCATGTTTATACAGATGGCGGTGTAGATATTTCCATGTTTATAGAGATAGCTGTGTAGATATTTCCATGTTTACACAAATAGCGGTTTAGATATTTCCATGTTTATACAGATCGCGGTGTAGATATTTCCATGTTTATACAGATCGCGGTGTAGATATTTTATGTTATACAGATAGCGGTGTAGATATTTCCATGTTTATACAGATGACCGTGTAGATATTTCCATGTTTATAGAGATGGCGGTGTAGATATTTCCATGTTTATAGAGATAGCGGTGTAGATATATCAATGTT
Organism: Pan troglodytes; assembly: GCF_028858775.2. Lineage (NCBI taxonomy): Eukaryota > Metazoa > Chordata > Mammalia > Primates > Hominidae > Pan > Pan troglodytes. The sequence goes on along the minus strand of NC_072419.2, from coordinate 4,438,330 downwards.
CATAGAGATAGCAGTGAGGATATTTCCATGTTTATACAGATAGCAGTGTAGATATTTCGACTTTTAAAGAGATAGCGGTTTAGATATTTCATATTTATACAGAGAGCGGTGTATTTATTTCCATGTATATACAGATTGTGGTGTAGATATTTCCATGTTTATACAGATAGCGGTGTTGGTGTTTCCATCTATACACAGACCGCAGTGTAGAGATCTCCCTGTTTATACAGATAGCGGTGTAGATATTTCCATGTTTGTACAGATGGCGGTGTTGGTGTTTCCATCTATACACAGATTGCCGTGTAGGTATTTCCGTGTGTATACAGATGGCATTGTAGATATTTCCATGTTATACAGATGGTGGTGTAGATATTTCCATGTTTATACTGATGACTGTATAGGTATTTCCATGTTTTTACAGATGGCATTGTAGATATTTCCATGTTTATAGAGATAGTAGTGTAGATATTTCCATGTTTATACAGATGGCGGTGTAGATATTTCCATGTTTATAGAGATAGCGGTGTAGATATTTCCATATTTATACAGATATCGGTGTAGATATTTCCATGTTTATACAGATAGCACTGTAAATATTTCCACGTTTATACAGATCACGGTGTAGATATTTCCAGGTTTATAGAGATAGCAGTGTAGATATATCCATGTTTATACAGATAGCGGTTTAGCTATTTCCATGTTTATACAGACCGCGGTGTAGATATTTCCATGTTTATACAGATAGCGGTGCAGATATTTCCATGTTTGTACAGATGGCGGTGTTGATATTTCCATCTATACACAGATGACCGTGTAGATATTTCCATGTTTATACAGAAGGCGGCGCAGATATTTCCATGGATATGTAGAAGGCGGTGTAGATATTTCCATGTTTATACAGATAGCGGTGTAGATATTTCCATGTATATACAGATGGCTGTGTAGATATTTCCATGTTTATACAGATGGCTGTGTAGATGTTTCCATGTTTATACAGATGACTTTGTAGGTATTTCCATGTTTATACAGATGGCGGTGTAGGTATTTCCATGTTTATAGAGATAGCTGTGTAGATATTTCCATGTTTATACAGATATCGGTGTAGATATTTCCAGGTTCATAGAGATCGCGGTGTAGATATATCCATGTTTATACAGACAGCAGTGGAGATATTTCCATGTTTATACACATAGCAGTGTACATATTTCCATGTTTATAGAGACAGCTTTGTAGGTATTTCCATGTTTATACAGATAGCGGTGCAGATATTTCCATGTTTATACAGATACCTATGCAGGTATTTCCATAATTATACAGAGGGCTCTGTAGATATTTCCATGTTTATACAGATGGAAGTGTAGATTTTTCCATGTTCCTACACATGACTGTGTAGGTATTTCCATGTTTATACAGATGGCTTTGTAGATATTTCCGTGTTTATAGAGATAGCGGTGTAGATATTTCTATGTTTATACAGATAGCGGTGTAAATATTTCCATGTTTATACAGATCGTGGTGTAGATATTTCCATGTTTATACAGATACCGGTGTAGAAATTTCCATGTTTATACAGACCGCAGTGTAGAGATCTCCCTGTTTATACAGATAGCGGTGTAGATATTTCCATGTTTGTACAGATGGCGGTGCTGGTGTTTCCATCTATACACAGATTGCAGTGTAGGTATTTCCATGTGTATACAGATGGCATTGTAGATATTTCCATGTTATACAGATGGTGGTGTAGATATTTCCATGTTTATACTGATGACTGTATAGGTATTTCCATGTTTTTACAGATGGCATTGTAGATATTTCCATGTTTATAGAGATAGCAGTGTAGATATTTCCATGTTTATACAGATGGCGGTGTAGATATTTCCATGTTTATAGAGATAGCGGTGTAGATATTTCCATAGTTATACAGATATCGGTGTAGATATTTCCATGTTTACACAGATAGCAGTGTAAATATTTCCATGTTTATTCAGATCACGGTGTAGATATTTCCAGGTTTATAGAGATAGCAGTGTAGATATTTCCATGTTTATACAGATAGCGGTGCAGATATTTCCATGTTTGTACAGATGGTGGTGTTGATATTTCCATCTATACACAGATGACCGTGTAGATATTTCCATGTTTATACAGAAGGCGGTGCAGATATTTCCATGGATATGTAGAAGGCGGTGTAGATATTTCCATGTTTATACAGATAGCGGTGTAGATATTTCCATGTATATACAGATGGCTGTGTAGATATTTCCATGTTTATACAGATGGCTGTGTAGATATTTCCATGTTTATACAGATGACTTTGTAGGTATTTCCATGTTTATACAGATGGCGGTGTAGATATTTCCATGTTCATAAAGATCGCGGTGTAGATATTTCCATGTTTATACAGACAGCAGTGGAGATATTTCCATGTTTATACACATAGCAGTGTACATATTTCCATGTTAATAGAGACAGCGGTGTAGGTATTTCCATGTTTATACAGATAGCGGTGCAGATATTTCCATGTTTATACAGATGCCTATGCAGATATTTCCATACTTATTCAGAGGGCTCTGTAGATATTTCCATGTTTATACAAATGGCAGTGTAGATTTTTCCATGTTCCTACACATGACTGTGTAGGTATTTCCATGTTTATTCAGATGGCTTTGTAGATATTTCCATGTTTATAGAGATAGCGGTGTAGATATTTCCATGTTTATACAGATAGCGGTGTAAATATTTCCATGTTTATACAGATCGTGGTGTAGATATTTCCATGTTTATACAGATACCGGTGTAGAAATTTCCATGTTTATACAGACCGCAGTGTAGATATCTCCATGTTTATACAGATAGCAGTGTAGATATTTCCATGTTTGTACAGAAGGCGGTGTTGGTGTTTCCATCTATACACAGATTGCCGTGTAGGTATTTCCATGTGTATACAGATGGCATTGTAGATATTTCCATGTTTATACAGATGGTTGTGTAGATATTTCCATGTTTATACAGATGACTGTATAGGTATTTCCATGTTTTTACAGATGGCATTGTAGATATTTCCATGTTTATAGTGATAGCAGTGTAGATATTTCCTTGTTTATACAGATGGCGGTGTAGATATTTCCATGTTTATAGAGATAGCGGTGTAGATATTTCCATATTTATACAGATAACGGTGTAGATATTTCCATGTTTATAGAGATAGCAGTGTAAATATTTCCATGTTTATACAGATCACGGTGTAGATATTTCCAGGTTTATAGAGATAGCAGTGTAGATATTTCCATGTTTATACAGATAGCGGTTTAGCTATTTCCATGTTTATACAGACCGCGGTGTAGATATTTCCATGTTTATACAGATAACGGTGCAGATATTTCCATGTTTGTACAGATGGCGGTGTTGATATTTCCATGTATACACAGATGACCGTGTAGATATTTCCATGTTTATAAAGAAGGCGGAGCAGATATTTCCTTGGATATGTAGAAGGCGGTGTAGATATTTCCATGTTAATACAGATAGCGGTGTAGATATTTCCATGTATATACAGATGGCTGTGTAGATATTTCCATGTTTACACAGATGGCTGTGTAGATATTTCCAAGTTTATACAGATGACTTTGAAGGTGTTTCCATGTTTATACAGATGGCGGTGTAGGTATTTCCATGTTTATAGAGATAGCTGTGTAGATATTTCCATGTTTATACAGATAGAGGTGTAGATATTTCCATGTTTATACAGATCGTGGTGTATATATTTCCATGTTTATACAGACAGCAGTGGAGATATTTCCATGTTTATACACATAGCGGTGTACATATTTCCATGTTTATAGAGACAGCAGTGTAGGTATTTCCATGTTTATACAGATAGCGGTGCAGATATTTCCATGTATGTACAGATGGCGGTGTTGATATTTCCATCTATACACAGATGACCGTGTCGATATTTCCATGTTTATACAGAAGTCGGTGTAGATATTTCCATGGATATGTAGAAGGCGGTGTAGATATTTCCATGTTTATACAGATAGACGTGTAGATAATTCCATGTATATACAGATGGCTGTGTAGATATTAACATGTTTATACAGATGGCTGTGTAGATATTTCCATGTATATACAGATGGCTGTGTAGATATTTCCATGTTTATACAGATGGTGGTGTAGATATTTCCATGTTTATACTGATGACTGTATAGGTATTTCCATGTTTTTACAGATGGCGTTGTAGATATTTCCATGTTTATAGAGATAGCAGTGTAGATATTTCCATGTTTATACAGACGGCGGTGTAGATATTTCCATGTTTATAGAGATAGCGGTGTAGATTTTTCCATATTTATACAGATAACGGTGTAGATATTTCCATGTTTATACAGATAGCAGTGTAAATATTTCCATGTTTATACAGATCACGTTGTAGCTATTTCCAGGTTTATAGAGATAGCAGTGTAGATATTTCCATGTTTATACAGATAGCGGTTTAGCTATTTCCATGTTTATACAGACCGCGGTGTAGATATTTCCATGTTTATAGAGATAGCGGTGCAGATATTTCCATGTTTATACAGACAGCAGTGGAGATATTTCCATGTTTATACACATAGCGGTGTACATATTTCCATGTTTACAGAGACAGCAGTGTAGGTATTTCCATGTTTATACAGATAGCGGTGCAGATATTTCCATGTTTATACAGATGCCTATGCAGATATTTCCATATTTATACAGAGGGCTCTGTAGATATTTCCATGTTTATACAGATGGCAGTGTAGATTTTTCCATGTTCCTACACATGACTGTGTAGTTATTTCCATGTTTATACATATGGCTTTGTAGATATTTCCATGTTTATAGAGATAGCGGTGTAGGTATTTCCATGTTTATACAGATAGCGGTGTAAATATTTCCGTGTTTATACAGATCGTGGTGTAGATATTTCCATGTTTATACAGATACCGGTGTAGAGATTTCCATGTTTATACAGACCGCAGTGTAGATATTTCCATGTTTATACAGATAGCGGTGCAGATATTTCTATGTCTGTACAGATGTCGGTGTTGCTGTTTCCATCTATACACAGATTGCCGTGTAGGTATTTCCATGTGTATACAGATGGCATTGTAGATATTTCCATGTTTATACAGATGGTGGTGTAGATATTTCCATGTTTATACAGATGACTCTATAGGTATTTCCATGTTTTTACAGATGGCGTTGTAGATATTTCCATGTTTATAGAGATAGCCGTGTAGATATTTCCATGTTTATACAGATGGCGGTGTAGATATTTCCATGTTTATAGAGATAGCGGTGTAGATATTTCCATATTTATACAGATAACGGTGTAGATATTTCCATGTTTATACAGATAGCAGTGAAAATATTTCCATGTTTATACAGATCACGGTGTAGATATTTCCAGGTTTATAGAGATAGCAGTGTAGATATTTCCATGTTTATACAGATAGCGGTTTAGCTATTTCCATGTTTATACAGACCGCGGTGTAGATATTTCCATGTTTATACAGATAGCGGTGCAGATATTTCCATGTTTGTACAGATGGCAGTGTTGATATTTCCATCTATACACAGATGACCGTGTAGATATTTCCATGTTTATAGAGAAGGCGGCGCAGATATTTCCATGGATATGTAGAAGGCGGTGTAGATATTTCCATGTTTATACAGATAGCGGTGTAGATATTTCCATGTATATACAGATGGCTGTGTAGATATTTCCATGTTTATACAGATGGCTGTGTAGATATTTCCATGTTTATACAGATGACTTTGTAGGTATTTCCATGTTTATACAGATGGCGGTGTAGGTATTTCCATGTTTATAGAGATAGCTGTGTAGATATTTCCATGTTTATTCAGATAGTGGTGTAGATATTTCCATGTTCATAGAGACCGCGGTGTAGATATTTCCATGTTCATACAGACAGCAGTGGAGATATTTCCATGTTTATACACATAGCGGTGTACATATTTCCATTTTTATAGAGACAGCGGTGTAGGTATTTCCATGTTTATACAGATAGCGGTGCAGATATTTCCATGTTTATACAGAGGGCTCTGTAGATATTTCCATGTTTCTACAGATGGCAGTGTAGATTTTTCCATGTTCCTACACATGACTGTGTAGGTATTTCCATGTTTATACAGATGGCTTTGTAGCTATTTCCATGTTTATAGAGATAGCGGTGTAGATATTTCCATGTTTATAAAGATAGCGGTGCAGATCTTTCCATGTTTGTACAGATAGCGTTGTTGTTATTTCCATCTATACACAGATGACCGTGTAGATATTTCCATGTTTATACAGAAGGCGGCGCAGATATTTCCATGGATATGTAGAAAGCGGTGTAGATATTTCCATGTTTATACAGATAGCGGTGTAGATATTTCCATGTATATAAAGATGGCTGTGTAGATATTTCCATGTTTATACAGATAGCGTTGCAGATATTTCCATGTTTATACAGATGCCTATGCAGATATTTCCATATTTATACAGAGGGCTCTGTAGATATTTCCATGTTTATACAGATGGCAGTGTAGATTTTTCCATGTTCCTACACATGACTGTGTAGGTATTTCCATGTTTATACAGATGGCTTTGTAGATATTTCCATGTTTATAGAGATAGCGGTGTAGATACTTCCATGTTTATACAGATAGCGGTGTAACTATTTCCGTGTTTATACAGATCGTGGTGTAGATATTTCCATGTTTATACAGATACCGGTGTAGAAATTTCCATGTTTATACAGACCGCAGTGTAGATATTTCCATGTTTATACAGATAGCGGTGTAGATATTTCCATGTTTGTACAGATGGCGGTGTTGATGTTTCCATCTATACACAGATTGCCGTGTAGGTATTTCCATGTGTATACAGATGACATTGTAGATATTTCCATGTTTATACAGATGGTGGTGTAGATATTTCCATTTTTATACAGATGACTGTATAGGTATTTCCATGTTTTTACAGATAGCATTGTAGTTGTTTCCATGTTTATAGAGATAGCAGTGTAGATATTTCCATGTTTATACAGATAGCGGTTTAGCTATTTCCATGTTTATACAGACCGTGGTGTACATATTTCCATGTTTATACAGATAGCGGTGCAGATATTTCCATGTTTGTACAGATGGCGGTGTTGATATTTCCATCTATACACAGATGACTGTGTATATATTTCCATGTTTATACAGAAGGCGGCGCAGATATTTCCATGGATATGTAGAAGGCGGTGTAGATATTTCCATGTTTATACAGATAGCGGTGTAGATATTTCCATGTATATACAGATGGCTGTGTAGATATTTCCATGTTTACACAGATGGCTGTGTAGATATTTCCATGTTTATACAGATGACTTTGTAGGTATTTCCATGTTTATACAGATGGCGGTGTAGGTATTTCCATGTTTATACAGATGACTTTGTTGGTATTTCCATGTTTATACAGATGGCGGTGTAGGTATTTCCATGTTTATAGAGATAGCTGTGTAGATATTTCGATGTTTATACATATAGAGGAGTAGATATTTCCATGTTTATAGAGATCGCGGTGTAGATATTTCCATATTTATACAGACAGCAGTGGAGATATTTCCATGTTTATACACATAGCGGTGTACATATTTCCATGTTTATAGAGACAGCGGTGTAGGTATTTCCATGTTTATACAGATAGCGGTGCAGATATTTCCATGTTTATACAGATGCCTATGCAGATATTTCCATATGTATACAGAGCGCTCTGTAGATATTTCCATGTTTATACAGATGGCAGAGTAGATTTTTCCATGTTCCTACACATGACTGTGTAGGTATTTCCATGTTTCTACAGATGGCTTTGTAGATATTTCCATGTTTACAGAGATAGCGGTGTAGATATTTCCATGTTTATACAGATAGCGGTGTAAATATTTCCATGTTTATACAGATCGTGGTGTAGATATTTCCATGTTTATACAGATACCGGTGTAGAAATTTCCATGTTTGTACAGACCGCAGTGTGGATATCTCCATGTTTATACAGATAGCGGTGTAGATATTTCCATGTTTGTACAGATGGCGGTGTTGGTGTTTCCATCTATACAGAGATTGCCGTGTAGGTATTTCCATGTGCATACAGATGGCATTGTAGATATTTCCATGTTTATACAGATGGTGGTGTAGATATTTCCATGTTTATACAGATGACTGTATAGCTATTTCCATGTTTTTACAGATGGCATTGTAGATATTTCCATGTTTATACAGATGGCAGTGTAGATTTTTCCATGTTCCTACACATGACTGTGTAGGTATTTCCATGTTTATACAGATGGCTTTGTAGATATTTCCGTGTTTATAGAGATAGCGGTGTAGATATTTCCATGTTTATACAGATAGCGGTGGAAATATTTCCATGTTTATACAGATCGTGGTGTAGATATTTCCATGTTTGTTCAGATGGCGGTGTTGGTGTTTCCATCTAAACACAGATTGCCGTGTTGGTATTTCCATGTGTATACAGATGGCATTGTAGATATTTCCATGTTTATACAGATGGTGGTGTAGATATTTCCATGTTTATACAGATGACTGTATAGGTATTTCCATGTTTTTACAGATGGCATTGTAGATATTACCATGTTTATAGAGATAGCAGTATAGATATTTCCATGTTTATACAGATGGCGGTGTAGATATTTCCAGGTTTATAGAGATAGCGGTGTAGATATTTCCATATTTATACAGATAACGGTGTAGATATTTCCATGTTTATACAGATAGCAGTGTAAATATTTCCATGTTTGTACAGATCACGGTGTAGATATTTCCAGGTTTATAGAGATAGCAGTGTAGATATTTCCATGTTTATACAGATAGCGGTTTAGCTATTTCCATGTTTATTCAGACTGCGGTGTAGATATTTCCATGTTTATACAGATAGCGGTGCAGATATTTCCATGTTTATACAGATGCCTATGCAGATATTTCCATATTTATACAGAGGGCTCTGTAGATATTTCCATGTTTATACAGATGGCAGTGTAGATTTTTCCATGTTCCTACACATGACTGTGTAGGTATTTCCATGTTTATACAGATGGCTTTGTAGATATTTCCGTGTTTATAGAGATAGCGGTGTAGATATTTCCATGTTTATACAGATAGCGGTGTAAATATTTCCATGTTTATACAGATCGTGGTGTAGATATTTCCATGTTTATACAGAAAGCGGTGTAGAAATTTCCATGTTTATACAGACCGCAGTGTAGAGATCTCCCTGTTTATACAGATAGCGGTGTAGATATTTCCATGTTTGTACAGATGGCGGTGTTGGTGTTTCCATCTATACACAGATTGCAGTGTAGGTATTTCCATGTGTATACAGATGGCATTGTAGATATTTCCATGTTATACAGATGGTGGTGTAGATATTTCCATGTTTATACTGATGACTGTATAGGTATTTCCATGTTTTTACAGATGGCATTGTAGATATTTCCATGTTTATAGAGATAGCAGTGTAGATATTTCCATGTTTATACAGATGTCAGTGTAGATATTTCCATGTTTATAGAGATAGCGGTGTAGATATTTCCATATTTATACAGATATCGGTGTAGATATTTCCATGTTTATACAGATAGCAGTGTAAATATTTCCATGTTTATACAGATCACGGTGTAGATATTTCCAGGTTTTTAGAGATAGCAGTGTAGATATTTCCATGTTTATGCAGATAGCGGTTTAGCTATTTCCATGTTTATACAGACCGCGGTGTAGATATTTCCATGTTTATACAGATGACTTTGTAGGTATTTCCATGTTTATACAGATGGCGATGTAGGTATTTCCATGTTTATAGAGATAGCTGTGTAGATATTTCCATGTTTATACAGATAGCGGTGTAGATATTTCCATGTTTATAGAGATCGCGGTGTAGATATTTCCATGTTTATACAGACAGCAGTGGAGATATTTCCATGTTTATACACATAGCAGTGTACATATTTCCATGTTTATAGAGACAGCGGTGTAGGTATTTCCATGTTTATACAGATAGCGGTGCAGATATTTCCATGTTTATACAGATGTCTATGCAGGTATTTCCATATTTATACAGAGGGCTCTGTAGATATTTCCATGTTTATACAGATGGCAGTGTAGATTTTTCCATGTTCCTACACATGACTGTGTAGGTATTTCCATGTTTATACAGATGGCTTTGTAGATATTTCCGTGTTTATAGAGATAGCAGGGTAGATATTTCCATGTTTATACAGATAGCGGTGTAAATATTCCCATGTTTATACAGATCGTGGTGTAGATATTTCCATATTTATACAGATACCGGTGTAGAAATTTCCATGTTTATACAGACCGCAGTGTAGAGATCTCCCTGTTTATACAGATAGCGGTGTAGATATTTCCATGTTTGTACAGATGGCGGTGTTGGTGTTTCCATCTATACACAGATTGCCGTGTAGGTATTTCCATGTGTATACAGATGGCATTGTAGATATTTCCATGTTATACACATGGTGGTGTAGATATTTCCATGTTTATACTGATGACTGTATAGGTATTTCCTTGTTTTTACAGATGGCATTGTAGATATTTCCATGTTTATAGAGATAGCAGTGTAGATATTTCCATGTTTATACAGATGGCGGTGTAGATATTTCCATGTTTATAGAGATAGCGGTGTAGATATTTCCATATTTATACAGATATCGGTGTAGATATTTCCATGTTTATACAGATAGCAGTGTAAATATTTCCATGTTTATACAGATCACGGTGTAGATATTTCCAGGTTTATAGAGATAGCAGTGTAGATATATCCATGTTTATACAGATAGCGGTTTAGCTATTTCCATGTTTATACAGACCGCGGTGTAGATATTTCCATGTTTATACAGATAGCGGTGCAGATATTTCCATGTTTGTACAGATGGCGGTGTTGATATTTCCATCTATACACAGATGACCGTGTAGATATTTCCATGTTTATACAGAAGGCGGCGCAGATATTTCCATGGATATGTAGAAGGCCGTGTAGATATTTCCATGTTTATACAGATAGCGGTGTAGATATTTCCATGTATATACAGATGGCTGTGTAGATATTTCCATGTTTATACAGTTGGCTGTGTAGATATTTCCATGTTTATACAGATAGCGGTTTAGCTATTTCCATGTTTATACAGACCGCGGTGTAGATATTTCCATGTTTATACAGATAGCGGTGCAGATATTTCCATGTTTGTACAGATGGCGTTGTTGATATTTCCATCTTTACACAGATGACCGTGTAGATATTTCCATGTTTATACAGAAGGCGGGTCAGATATTTCCATGGATATGTAGAAGGCGGTGTAGATATTTCCATGTTTATACAGATAGCGGTGCAGATATTTCCATGTTTATACAGATGCCTATGCAGATATTTCCATATTTATACAGAGGGCTCTGTAGATATTTCCATGTTTATACAGATGGCAGTGTAGATTTTTCCATGTTCCTACACATGACTGTGTAGGTATTTCCATGTTTATATAGATGGCTTTGTAGATATTTCCATTTTTATAGGTATAGCGGTGTAGATACTTCCATGTTTATACAGATAGCGGTGTAACTATTTTCATGTTTATACAGATCGTGGTGTAGATATTTCCATGTTTATACAGATACCGGTGTAGAAATTTCCATGTTTATACAGACCGCAGTGTAGGTATTTCCATGTTTATACAGATAGCGGTGTAGATATTTCCATGTTTGTACAGATGGCGGTGTTGATGTTTCCATCTATACACAGATTGCCGTGTAGGTATTTCCATGTGTATACAGATGACATTGTAGATATTTCCATGTTTATACAGATGGTGGTGTAGATATTTCCATGTTTATACAGATGACTGTATAGGTATTTCCATGTTTTTACAGATAGCATTGTAGTTGTTTCCATGTTTATAGAGATAGCAGTGTAGATATTTCCATGTTTATACAGATAGCGGTTTAGCTATTTCCATGTTTATACAGACCGCGGTGTACACATTTCCATGTTTATACAGATAGCGGTGCAGATATTTCCATGTTTGTACAGATGGCGGTGTTGATATTTCCATCTATACACAGATGACTGTGTATATATTTCCATGTTTATACAGAAGGCGGCGCAGATATTTCCATGGATATGTAGAAGGCGGTGTAGATATTTCCATGTTTATACAGATAGCGGTGTAGATATTTCCATGTATATACAGATGGCTGTGTAGATATTTCCATGTTTACACAGATGGCTGTGTAGATATTTCCATGTTTATACAGATGACTTTGTAGGTATTTCCATGTTTATACAGATGGCGGTGTAGGTATTTCCATGTTTATACAGATGACTTTGTTGGTATTTCCATGTTTATACAGATGGCGGTGTAGGTATTTCCATGTTTATAGAGATAGCTGTGTAGATATTTCGATGTTTATACATATAGAGGAGTAGATATTTCCATGTTTATAGAGATCGCGGTGTAGATATTTCCATATTTATACAGACAGCAGTGGAGATATTTCCATGTTTATACACATAGCGGTGTACATATTTCCATGTTTATAGAGACAGCGGTGTAGGTATTTCCATGTTTATACAGATAACGGTGTAGAGATTTCCATGTTTATACAGACCGCAGTGTAGATATTTCCATGTTTATACAGATAGCGGTGTAGATATTTCTATGTCTGTACAGATGGCGGTGTTGCTGTTTCCATCTATGCACAGATTGCCGTGTAGGTATTTCCATGTGTATACACATGGCATTGAAGATATTTCCATGTTTATACAGATGGTGATGTAGATATTTCCATGTTTCTTCAGATGACTCTCTAGATATTTCCATGTTTGTACAGATGGCAGTGTAGATATTTCCATATTTATAGAGATAGAAGTGTAGATATTTTCATGTTTATACATATTGCGGTGGAGATTTGTCCATGTTTATACAGATAGCAATGGAGATATTTCCACGTTAATACACATAGCGGTGTAGATATTTCCATGTTTACACAGATAGCGTTGTAGATATTTCCATGTTTATACAGATGGCTGTGCCGATATTTCCATGTTTATACAGAGTTCTCTGTATATATTTCCATGTTTATATAAATGACAGTGCTGATATTTCCAGGTTTATACAGATGGCTGTGTAGATATTTCCATGTTTATACAGATGGCTGTGTAGATATTTCCATGTTTATACAGATGACTTTGTAGGTATTTCCATGTTTATACAGATGGCGGTGTAGATATTTCCATGTTTATAGAGATAGCTGTGTAGATATTTCCATGTTTACACAGATAGCGGTTTAGATATTTCCATGTTTATACAGATCGCGGTGTAGATATTTCCATGTTTATTCAGATTGCAGTGTAGATATTTCCATGTTTATACAGATCGCGGTGTAGATATTTCCATGTTTATACAGATGACGCTGTAGATATTTCCATATTTATAGAGATGGCGGTGTAGATATATCAATGTTCATAGAGATAGCAGTGAGGATATTTCCATGTTTATACAGATAGCAGTGTAGATATTTCCACTTTTATGGAGATAGCGGTTTAGATATTTCATATTTACACAGAGAGCGGTGTAGATATTTCCATGTTTATACAGATTGCGGTGTAGATATTTCCATGTTTATACAGATGACGGTGTAGATATTTCCATGTTTATAGAGATGGCGGTGTAGATATTTCCATGTTTATAGAGATAGCGGTGTAGATATATCAATGTTCATAGAGATAGCAGTGAGGATATTTCCATGTTTATACAGATAGCAGTGTAGATATTTCGACTTTTATAGAGATAGCGGTTTAGATGTTTCATATTTATACAGAGAGCGGTGTAGATATTTCCATGTTTATACAGATGGCTGTGCCGATATTTCCATGTTTATACAGAGTTCTCTGTAGATATTTCCATGTTTATATAGATGATAGTGCAGATATTTCCAGGTTTATACAGATTGCTGTGTAGATATTTCCATGTTTATACAGATGGCTGTGTAGATATTTCCATGTTTATACAGATGACTTTGTAGGTATTTCCATGTTTATACAGATGGTGGTGTAGATATTTCCATGTTTATACAGATCACGGTGTAGATATTTCCATGATTATACAGATCGCGGTGTAGATATTTCCATGTATATACAGATAGCGGTGTAGATATTTCCATGTTTATACAGATGACTTTGTAGGTATTTCCATGTTTATACAGATGGCGGTGTAGATATTTCCATGTTTATAGAGATAGCTGTGTAGATATTTCCATGTTTACACAGATAGCGGTTTAGATATTTCCATGTTTATACAGAGAGCGGTGTAGATATTTCCATGTTTATACAGATCGCGGTGTAGATATTCCCATGTTTATACAGATAGCAGTGTAGATATTTCCATGTTTATACAGATGACGGTGTAGATATTTCCATGTTTATAGAGATGGCGGTGTAGATATTTCCATGTTTATAGAGATAGCGGTGTAGATATATCAATGTGCATAGAGATAGCAGTGAGGATATTTCCATGTTTATACAGATAGCAGTGTAGATATTTCCACTTTTATAGAGATAGCGGTTTAGATATTTCATGTTTATACAGAGAGCGGCGTAGATATTTCCATGTTTATACAGATTGCGGTGTAGATATTTCCATGTTTATACAGGTAGCGGTGTAGATATTTCCACGTTTATACAGATGGCGGTGTAGATATTTCCATCTTTCTACAAATGGCAGTGTAGATATTTCCATGTTTATACAGATGGCGGTGTAGGTATTTTCATGTTTATATAGATAGCAGTGTAGATATTTTCTTGTTTATGTAGATGGCGTTGTAGATATCTCCATGTTTAAAGAGATGTCGGTGTGTATATTTCCATGTTGATGGAGATAGCAGTGTAGATATTTCCATGTTTATAGAGATAGCGGTGTAGTTATTTCCATGTTTATAGAGATAGCGGTGTAGATATTTCCATGTTTCTACAGATGACTGTGTAGATATTTCCATGTTTATACAGATGGCAGTGTAGATATTTCCATGTTTATAGAGATAGAAGTGTAGATATTTTCATGTTTATACATATTGCGGTGGAGATTTGTCCATGTTTTTACAGATAGCAATGGAGATATTTCCACGTTAATACACATAGCGGTGTAGATATTTCCATGTTTATACAGATAGCGTTGTAGATATTTGCATGTTTATACAGATGGCTGTGCCGATATTTCCATGTTTATACAGAGTTCTCTGTAGATATTTCCATGTTTATATAGATGACAGTGCAGATATTTCCAGGTTTATACAGATGGCTGTGAAGATATTTCCATGTTTATACAGATGGCTGTGTAGATATTTCCATGTTTATACAGATGACTTTGTAGGTATTTCCATGTTTATACAGATGGCGGTGTAGATATTTCCATGTTTATAGAGATAGCTATGTAGATGTTTCCATGTTTACACAGATAGCGGTTTAGATATTTCCATGTTTATACAGATCACGGTGTAGATATTTCCATGATTATACAGATCGCGGTGTAGATATTTCCATGTTTATACAGATAGCGGTGTAGATATTTCCATGTTTATACAGATGACGGTGTAGATATTTCCATGTTTATGGAGATGGCATTGTAGATATTTCCATGTTTATAGAGATAGCGGTGTAGGTATATCAATGTTCATAGTGATAGCAGTGAGGATATTTCCATGTTTATACAGATAGCAGTGTAGATATTTCCACTTTTATAGAGATAGCAGTTTTGATATCTCGTATTTATACAGAGAGCGGTGTAGATATTTCCATGTTTATACAGATTGCGGTGTAGATATTTCCATGTTTATACAGATACCGATGTAGGTATTTCCACGTTTATACAGATGGCGGTGTAGATATTTCCATCTTTCTACAAATGGCAGTGTAGATATTTCCATGTTTATGGAGATGGCGGTGTAGATATTTCCATGTTTATATAGACGGCAGTGTAGATATTTTCTTGTTTATGTAGATGGCGTTGTAGATACCTCCATGTTTAAAGAGATGGCGGTGGGTATATTTCCATGTTGATGGAGATAGCGGTGTAGATATTTCCATGTTTATAGAGATAGCGGTGTAGTTCTTTCCATGTTGATGGAGATAGCGGTGTAGATATTTCCATGTTTCTACAGATGACTGTGTAGATATTTCCATGTTTGTACAGATGGCAGTGTAGATATTTCCATGTATATAGAGATAGAATTGTAGATATTTTCATGTTTATACATATTGCGGTGGAGATTTGTCCATGTTTATACAGAGAGCAATGGAGATATTTCCACGTTAATACACATAGCGGTGTAGATATTTCCATGTTTATACAGATAGCGTTGTAGCTATTTCCATGTTTATACAGATAGCGTTGTAGATATTTCCATGTTTATACAGATGGCTTTGGCGATATTTCCATGTTTATACAGAGTTCTCTGTAGATATTTCCATGTTTACAAAGATGACAGTGCAGATATTTCCAGGTTTATACAGATGGCTGTGTAGATATTTCCATGTTTATACAGATGGCTGTGTAGATATTTCCATGTTTATACAGATGACTTTGTAGGTATTTCCATGTTTATACAGATGGCGGTGTAGATATTTCCATGTTTATAGAGATAGCTGTGTAGATATTTCCATGTTTACACAAATAGCGGTTTAGATATTTCCATGTTTATACAGATCGCGGTGTAGATATTTCCATGTTTATACAGATCGCGGTGTAGATATTTTATGTTATACAGATAGCGGTGTAGATATTTCCATGTTTATACAGATGACCGTGTAGATATTTCCATGTTTATAGAGATGGCGGTGTAGATATTTCCATGTTTATAGAGATAGCGGTGTAGATATATCAATGTTCATAGAGATAGCAGTGAGGATATTTCCATGTTTATACAGATATCAGTGTAGATATTTCGACTTTTAAAGAGATAGCGGTTTAGATATTTCATATTTATACAGAGAGCGGTGTATATATTTCCATGTATATACAGATTGTGGTGTAGATATTTCCATGTTTATACAGATAGCGGTGTTGGTGTTTCCATCTATACACAGACCGCAGTGTAGAGATCTCCCTGTTTATACAGATAGCGGTGTAGATATTTCCATGTTTGTACAGATGGCGGTGTTGGTGTTTCCATCTATACACAGATTGCCGTGTAGGTATTTCCGTGTGTATACAGATGGCATTGTAGATATTTCCATGTTATACAGATGGTGGTGTAGATATTTCCATGTTTATACTGATGACTGTATAGGTATTTCCATGTTTTTACAGATGGCATTGTAGATATTTCCATGTTTATAGAGATAGCAGTGTAGATATTTCCATGTTTATACAGATGGCGGTGTAGATATTTCCATGTTTATAGAGATAGCGGTGTAGATATTTCCATATTTATACAGATATCGGTGTAGATATTTCCATGTTTATACAGATAGCAGTGTAAATATTTCCACGTTTATACAGATCACGGTGTAGATATTTCCAGGTTTATAGAGATAGCAGTGTAGATATATCCATGTTTATACAGATAGCGGTTTAGCTATTTCCATGTTTATACAGACCGCGGTGTAGATATTTCCATGTTTATACAGATAGCGGTGCAGATATTTCCATGTTTGTACAGATGGCGGTGTTGATATTTCCATCTATACACAGATGACCGTGTAGATATTTCCATGTTTATACAGAAGGCGGCGCAGATATTTCCATGGATATGTAGAAGGCGGTGTAGATATTTCCATGTTTATACAGATAGCGGTGTAGATATTTCCATGTATATACAGATGGCTGTGTAGATATTTCCATGTTTATACAGATGGCTGTGTAGATGTTTCCATGTTTATACAGATGACTTTGTAGGTATTTCCATGTTTATACAGATGGCGGTGTAGGTATTTCCATGTTTATAGAGATAGCTGTGTAGATATTTCCATGTTTATACAGATATCGGTGTAGATATTTCCAGGTTCATAGAGATCGCGGTGTAGATATATCCATGTTTATACAGACAGCAGTGGAGATATTTCCATGTTTATACACATAGCAGTGTACATATTTCCATGTTTATACAGACAGCGGTGTAGGTATTTCCATGTTTATACAGATAGCGGTGCAGATATTTCCATGTTTATACAGATACCTATGCAGGTATTTCCATATTTATACAGAGGGCTCTGTAGATATTTCCATGTTTATACAGATGGCAGTGTAGATTTTTCCATGTTCCTACACATGACTGTGTAGGTATTTCCATGTTTATACAGATGGCTTTGTAGATATTTCCGTGTTTATAAAGATAGCGGTGTAGATATTTCTATGTTTATACAGACAGCGGTGTAAATATTTCCATGTTTATACAGATCGTGGTGTAGATATTTCCATGTTTATACAGATACCGGTGTAGAAATTTCCATGTTTATACAGACCGCAGTGTAGAGATCTCCCTGTTTATACAGATAGCGGTGTAGATATTTCCATGTTTGTACAGATGGCGGTGTTGGTGTTTCCATCTATACACAGATTGCAGTGTAGGTATTTCCATGTGTATACAGATGGCATTGTAGATATTTCCATGTTATACAGATGGTGGTGTAGATATTTCCATGTTTATACTGATGACTGTATAGGTATTTCCATGTTTTTACAGATGGCATTGTAGATATTTCCATGTTTATAGAGATAGCAGTGTAGATATTTCCATGTTTATACAGATGGCGGTGTAGATATTTCCATGTTTATAGAGATAGCGGTGTAGATATTTCCATAGTTATACAGATATCGGTGTAGATATTTCCATGTTTACACAGATAGCAGTGTAAATATTTCCATGTTTATTCAGATCACGGTGTAGATATTTCCAGGTTTATAGAGATAGCAGTGTAGATATTTCCATGTTTATACAGATAGCGGTGCAGATATTTCCATGTTTGTACAGATGGTGGTGTTGATATTTCCATCTATACACAGATGACCGTGTAGATATTTCCATGTTTATACAGAAGGCGTTGCAGATATTTCCATGGATATGTAGAAGGCGGTGTAGATATTTCCATGTTTATACAGATAGCGGTGTAGATGTTTCCATGTATATACAGATGGCTGTGTAGATATTTCCATGTTTATACAGATGGCTGTGTAGATATTTCCATGTTTATACAGATGACTTTGTAGGTATTTCCATGTTTATACAGATGGCGGTGTAGATATTTCCATGTTCATAAAGATCGCGGTGTAGATATTTCCATGTTTATACAGACAGCAGTGGAGATATTTCCATGTTTATACACATAGCAGTGTACATATTTCCATGTTAATAGAGACAGCGGTGTAGGTATTTCCATGTTTATACAGATAGCGGTGCAGATATTTCCATGTTTATACAGATGCCTATGCAGATATTTCCATACTTATTCAGAGGGCTCTGTAGATATTTCCATGTTTATACAAATGGCAGTGTAGATTTTTCCATGTTCCTACACATGACTGTGTAGGTATTTCCATGTTTATACAGATGGCTTTGTAGATATTTCCATGTTTATAGAGATAGCGGTGTAGATATTTCCATGTTTATACAGATAGCGGTGTAAATATTTCCATGTTTATACAGATCGTGGTGTAGATATTTCCATGTTTATACAGATACCGGTGTAGAAATTTCCATGTTTATACAGACCGCAGTGTAGATATCTCCATGTTTATACAGATAGCAGTGTAGATATTTCCATGTTTGTACAGAAGGCGGTGTTGGTGTTTCCATCTATACACAGATTGCCGTGTAGGTATTTCCATGTGTATACAGATGGCATTGTAGATATTTCCATGTTTATACAGATGGTTGTGTAGATATTTCCATGTTTATACAGATGACTGTATAGGTATTTCCATGTTTTTACAGATGGCATTGTAGATATTTCCATGTTTATAGTGATAGCAGTGTAGATATTTCCATGTTTATACAGATGGCGGTGTAGATATTTCCATGTTTATAGAGATAGCGGTGTAGATATTTCCATATTTATACAGATAACGGTGTAGATATTTCCATGTTTATAGAGATAGCAGTGTAAATATTTCCATGTTTATACAGATCACGGTGTAGATATTTCCAGGTTTATAGAGATAGCAGTGTAGATATTTCCATGTTTATACAGATAGCGGTTTAGCTATTTCCATGTTTATACAGACCGCGGTGTAGATATTTCCATGTTTATACAGATAACGGTGCAGATATTTCCATGTTTGTACAGATGGCGGTGTTGCTATTTCCATGTATACACAGATGACCGTGTAGATATTTCCATGTTTATAAAGAAGGCGGAGCAGATATTTCCTTGGATATGTAGAAGGCGGTGTAGATATTTCCATGTTAATACAGATAGCGGTGTAGATATTTCCATGTATATACAGATGGCTGTGTAGATATTTCCATGTTTACACAGATGGCTGTGTAGATATTTCCAAGTTTATACAGATGACTTTGAAGGTGTTTCCATGTTTATACAGATGGCGGTGTAGGTATTTCCATGTTTATAGAGATAGCTGTGTAGATATTTCCATGTTTATACAGATAGAGGTGTAGATATTTCCATGTTTATACAGATCGTGGTGTAGATATTTCCATGTTTATACAGACAGCAGTGGAGATATTTCCATGTTTATACACATAGCGGTGTACATATTTCCATGTTTATAGAGACAGCAGTGTAGGTATTTCCATGTTTATACAGATAGCGGTGCAGATATTTCCATGTATGTACAGATGGCGGTGTTGATATTTCCATCTATACACAGATGACCGTGTCGATATTTCCATGTTTATACAGAAGTCGGCGCAGATATTTCCATGGATATGTAGAAGGCGGTGTAGATATTTCCATGTTTATAGAGATGGCGGTGTAGATATTTCCATGTTTATAGAGATAGCGGTGTAGATATATCAATGTTCATAGAGATAGCAGTGAGGATATTTCCATGTTTATACAGATATCAGTGTAGATATTTCGACTTTTAAAGAGATAGCGGTTTAGATATTTCATATTTATACAGAGAGCGGTGTATATATTTCCATGTATATACAGATTGTGGTGTAGATATTTCCATGTTTATACAGATAGCGGTGTTGGTGTTTCCATCTATACACAGACCGCAGTGTAGAGATCTCCCTGTTTATACAGATAGCGGTGTAGATATTTCCATGTTTGTACAGATGGCGGTGTTGGTGTTTCCATCTATACACAGATTGCCGTGTAGGTATTTCCGTGTGTATACAGATGGCATTGTAGATATTTCCATGTTATACAGATGGTGGTGTAGATATTTCCATGTTTATACTGATGACTGTATAGGTATTTCCATGTTTTTACAGATGGCATTGTAGATATTTCCATGTTTATAGAGATAGCAGTGTAGATATTTCCATGTTTATACAGATGGCGGTGTAGATATTTCCATGTTTATAGAGATAGCGGTGTAGATATTTCCATATTTATACAGATATCGGTGTAGATATTTCCATGTTTATACAGATAGCAGTGTAAATATTTCCACGTTTATACAGATCACGGTGTAGATATTTCCAGGTTTATAGAGATAGCAGTGTAGATATATCCATGTTTATACAGATAGCGGTTTAGCTATTTCCATGTTTATACAGACCGCGGTGTAGATATTTCCATGTTTATACAGATAGCGGTGCAGATATTTCCATGTTTGTACAGATGGCGGTGTTGATATTTCCATCTATACACAGATGACCGTGTAGATATTTCCATGTTTATACAGAAGGCGGCGCAGATATTTCCATGGATATGTAGAAGGCGGTGTAGATATTTCCATGTTTATACAGATAGCGGTGTAGATATTTCCATGTATATACAGATGGCTGTGTAGATATTTCCATGTTTATACAGATGGCTGTGTAGATGTTTCCATGTTTATACAGATGACTTTGTAGGTATTTCCATGTTTATACAGATGGCGGTGTAGGTATTTCCATGTTTATAGAGATAGCTGTGTAGATATTTCCATGTTTATACAGATATCGGTGTAGATATTTCCAGGTTCATAGAGATCGCGGTGTAGATATATCCATGTTTATACAGACAGCAGTGGAGATATTTCCATGTTTATACACATAGCAGTGTACATATTTCCATGTTTATACAGACAGCGGTGTAGGTATTTCCATGTTTATACAGATAGCGGTGCAGATATTTCCATGTTTATACAGATACCTATGCAGGTATTTCCATATTTATACAGAGGGCTCTGTAGATATTTCCATGTTTATACAGATGGCAGTGTAGATTTTTCCATGTTCCTACACATGACTGTGTAGGTATTTCCATGTTTATACAGATGGCTTTGTAGATATTTCCGTGTTTATAAAGATAGCGGTGTAGATATTTCTATGTTTATACAGACAGCGGTGTAAATATTTCCATGTTTATACAGATCGTGGTGTAGATATTTCCATGTTTATACAGATACCGGTGTAGAAATTTCCATGTTTATACAGACCGCAGTGTAGAGATCTCCCTGTTTATACAGATAGCGGTGTAGATATTTCCATGTTTGTACAGATGGCGGTGTTGGTGTTTCCATCTATACACAGATTGCAGTGTAGGTATTTCCATGTGTATACAGATGGCATTGTAGATATTTCCATGTTATACAGATGGTGGTGTAGATATTTCCATGTTTATACTGATGACTGTATAGGTATTTCCATGTTTTTACAGATGGCATTGTAGATATTTCCATGTTTATAGAGATAGCAGTGTAGATATTTCCATGTTTATACAGATGGCGGTGTAGATATTTCCATGTTTATAGAGATAGCGGTGTAGATATTTCCATAGTTATACAGATATCGGTGTAGATATTTCCATGTTTACACAGATAGCAGTGTAAATATTTCCATGTTTATTCAGATCACGGTGTAGATATTTCCAGGTTTATAGAGATAGCAGTGTAGATATTTCCATGTTTATACAGATAGCGGTGCAGATATTTCCATGTTTGTACAGATGGTGGTGTTGATATTTCCATCTATACACAGATGACCGTGTAGATATTTCCATGTTTATACAGAAGGCGTTGCAGATATTTCCATGGATATGTAGAAGGCGGTGTAGATATTTCCATGTTTATACAGATAGCGGTGTAGATGTTTCCATGTATATACAGATGGCTGTGTAGATATTTCCATGTTTATACAGATGGCTGTGTAGATATTTCCATGTTTATACAGATGACTTTGTAGGTATTTCCATGTTTATACAGATGGCGGTGTAGATATTTCCATGTTCATAAAGATCGCGGTGTAGATATTTCCATGTTTATACAGACAGCAGTGGAGATATTTCCATGTTTATACACATAGCAGTGTACATATTTCCATGTTAATAGAGACAGCGGTGTAGGTATTTCCATGTTTATACAGATAGCGGTGCAGATATTTCCATGTTTATACAGATGCCTATGCAGATATTTCCATACTTATTCAGAGGGCTCTGTAGATATTTCCATGTTTATACAAATGGCAGTGTAGATTTTTCCATGTTCCTACACATGACTGTGTAGGTATTTCCATGTTTATACAGATGGCTTTGTAGATATTTCCATGTTTATAGAGATAGCGGTGTAGATATTTCCATGTTTATACAGATAGCGGTGTAAATATTTCCATGTTTATACAGATCGTGGTGTAGATATTTCCATGTTTATACAGATACCGGTGTAGAAATTTCCATGTTTATACAGACCGCAGTGTAGATATCTCCATGTTTATACAGATAGCAGTGTAGATATTTCCATGTTTGTACAGAAGGCGGTGTTGGTGTTTCCATCTATACACAGATTGCCGTGTAGGTATTTCCATGTGTATACAGATGGCATTGTAGATATTTCCATGTTTATACAGATGGTTGTGTAGATATTTCCATGTTTATACAGATGACTGTATAGGTATTTCCATGTTTTTACAGATGGCATTGTAGATATTTCCATGTTTATAGTGATAGCAGTGTAGATATTTCCATGTTTATACAGATGGCGGTGTAGATATTTCCATGTTTATAGAGATAGCGGTGTAGATATTTCCATATTTATACAGATAACGGTGTAGATATTTCCATGTTTATAGAGATAGCAGTGTAAATATTTCCATGTTTATACAGATCACGGTGTAGATATTTCCAGCTTTATAGAGATAGCAGTGTAGATATTTCCATGTTTATACAGATAGCGGTTTAGCTATTTCCATGTTTATACAGACCGCGGTGTAGATATTTCCATGTTTATACAGATAACGGTGCAGATATTTCCATGTTTGTACAGATGGCGGTGTTGCTATTTCCATGTATACACAGATGACCGTGTAGATATTTCCATGTTTATAAAGAAGGCGGAGCAGATATTTCCTTGGATATGTAGAAGGCGGTGTAGATATTTCCATGTTAATACAGATAGCGGTGTAGATATTTCCATGTATATACAGATGGCTGTGTAGATATTTCCATGTTTACACAGATGGCTGTGTAGATATTTCCAAGTTTATACAGATGACTTTGAAGGTGTTTCCATGTTTATACAGATGGCGGTGTAGGTATTTCCATGTTTATAGAGATAGCTGTGTAGATATTTCCATGTTTATACAGATAGAGGTGTAGATATTTCCATGTTTATACAGATCGTGGTGTAGATATTTCCATGTTTATACAGACAGCAGTGGAGATATTTCCATGTTTATACACATAGCGGTGTACATATTTCCATGTTTATAGAGACAGCAGTGTAGGTATTTCCATGTTTATACAGATAGCGGTGCAGATATTTCCATGTATGTACAGATGGCGGTGTTGATATTTCCATCTATACACAGATGACCGTGTCGATATTTCCATGTTTATACAGAAGTCGGCGCAGATATTTCCATGGATATGTAGAAGGCGGTGTAGATATTTCCATGTTTATACAGATAGACGTGTAGATAATTCCATGTATATACAGATGGCTGTGTAGATATTTCCATGTTTATACAGATGGCTGTGTAGATATTTCCATGTATATACAGATGGCTGTGTAGATATTTCCATGTTTATACAGATGGTGGTGTAGATATTTCCATGTTTATACTGATGACTGTATAGGTATTTCCATGTTTTTACAGATGGCGTTGTAGATATTTCCATGTTTATAGAGATAGCAGTGTAGATATTTCCATGTTTATACAGACGGCGGTGTAGATATTTCCATGTTTATAGAGATAGCGGTGTAGATTTTTCCATATTTATACAGATAACGGTGTAGATATTTCCATGTTTATACAGATAGCAGTGTAAATATTTCCATGTTTATACAGATCACGTTGTAGCTATTTCCAGGTTTATAGAGATAGCAGTGTAGATATTTCCATGTTTATACAGATAGCGGTTTAGCTATTTCCATGTTTATACAGACCGCGGTGTAGATATTTCCATGTTTATAGAGATAGCGGTGCAGATATTTCCATGTTTATACAGACAGCAGTGGAGATATTTCCATGTTTATACACATAGCGGTGTACATATTTCCATGTTTATAGAGACAGCAGTGTAGGTATTTCCATGTTTATACAGATAGCGGTGCAGATGTTTCCATGTTTATACAAATGCCTATGCAGATATTTCCATATTTATACAGAGGGCTCTGTAGATATTTCCATGTTTATACAGATGGCAGTGTAGATTTTTCCATGTTCCTACACATGATTGTGTAGTTATTTCCATGTTTATACATATGGCTTTGTAGATATTTCCATGTTTATAGAGATAGCGGTGTAGGTATTTCCATGTTTATACAGATAGCGGTGTAAATATTTCCATGTTTATACAGATCGTGGTGTAGATATTTCCATGTTTATACAGATACCGGTGTAGAGATTTCCATGTTTATACAGACCGCAGTGTAGATATTTCCATGTTTATACAGATAACGGTGCAGATATTTCTATGTCTGTACAGATGTCGGTGTTGGTGTTTCCATCTATACACAGATTGCCGTGTAGGTATTTCCATGTGTATACAGATGGCATTGTAGATATTTCCATGTTTATACAGATGGTGGTGTAGATATTTCCATGTTTATACAGATGACTGTATAGGTATTTCCATGTTTTTACAGATGGCATTGTAGATATTTCCATGTTTATAGAGATAGCAGTGTAGATATTTCCATGTTTATACAGATGGCGGTGTAGATATTTCCATGTTTATAGAGATAGCGGTGTACATATTTCCATATTTATACAGATAACGGTGTAGATATTTCCATGTTTATACAGATAGCAGTGAAAATATTTCCATGTTTATACAGATCACGGTGTAGATATTTCCAGGTTTATAGAGATAGCAGTGTAGACATTTCGATGTTTATACAGATAGCGGTTTAGCTATTTCCATGTTTATACAGACCGCGGTGTAGATATTTCCATGTTTATACAGATAGCGGTGCAGATATTTCCATGTTTGTACAGATGGCGGTGTTGATATTTCCATCTATACACAGATGACCGTGTAGATATTTCCATGTTTATACAGAAGGCGGCGCAGATATTTCCATGGATATGTATAAGGCGGTGTAGATATTTCCATGTTTATACAGATAGCGGTGTAGATATTTCCATGTATATACAGATGGCTGTGTAGATATTTCCATGTTTATACAGATGGCTGTGTAGATATTTCCATGTTTATACAGATGTCTTTGTAGGTATTTCCATGTTTATACAGATGGCGGTGTAGGTATTTCCATGTTTATAGAGATAGCTGTGTAGATATTTCCATGTTTATACAGATAGCGGTGTAGATATTTCCATGTTCATAGAGACCGCGGTGTAGATATTTCCATGTTTATACAGACAGCAGTGGAGATATTTCCATGTTTATACACATAGCGGTGTACATATTTCCATTTTTATAGAGACAGCGGTGTAGGTATTTCCATGTTTATACAGATAGCGGTGCAGATATTTCCATGTTTATACAGAGGGCTCTGTAGATATTTCCATGTTTATACAGATGGCAGTGTAGATTTTTCCATGTTCCTACACATGACTGTGTAGGTATTTCCATGTTTATACAGATGGCTTTGTAGCTATTTCCATGTTTATAGAGATAGTGGTGTAGATATTTCCATGTTTATAAAGATAGCGGTGCAGATCTTTCCATGTTTGTACAGATGGCGTTGTTGTTATTTCCATCTATACACAGATGACCGTGTAGATATTTCCATGTTTATACAGAAGGCGGCGCAGATATTTCCATGGATATGTAGAAGGCGGTGTAGATATTTCCATGTTTATACAGATAGCGGTGTAGATATTTCCATGTATATACAGATGGCTGTGTAGATATTTCCATGTTTATACAGATAGCAGTGTAAATATTTCCATGTTTATACAGATCACGGTGTAGATATTTCCAGGTTTATAGAGATAGCAGTGTAGATATTTCCATGTTTATACAGATAGCGGTTTAGCTATTTCCATGTTTATACAGACCGCGGTGTAGATATTTCCATGTTTATACAGATAGCGGTGCAGATATTTCCATGTTTGTACAGATGGCGTTGTTGATATTTCCATCTTTACACAGATGACCGTGTAGATATTTCCATGTTTAAACAGAAGGCGGCACAGATATTTCCATGGATATGTAGAAGGCGGTGTAGATATTTCCATGTTTATACAGATAGCGGTGCAGATATTTCCATGTTTATACAGATGCCTATGCAGATATTTCCATATTTATACAGAGGGCTCTGTAGATATTTCCATGTTTATACAGATGGCAGTGTAGATTTTTCCATGTTCCTACACATGACTGTGTAGGTATTTCCATGTTTATACAGATGGCTTTGTAGATATTTCCATGTTTATAGAGATAGCGGTGTAGATACTTCCATGTTTATACAGATAGCGGTGTAACTATTTCCATGTTTATACAGATCGTGGTGTAGATATTTCCATGTTTATACAGATACCGGTGTAGAAATTTCCATGTTTATACCGCCCGCAGTGTAGATATTTCCATGTTTATACAGATAGCGGTGTAGATATTTCCATGTTTGTACAGATGGCGGTGTTGATGTTTCCATCTATACACAGATTGCCGTTTAGGTATTTCCATGTGTATACAGATGACATTGTAGATATTTCCATGTTTATACAGATGGTGGTGTAGATATTTCCATGTTTATACAGATGACTGTATA
This sequence comes from Pan troglodytes, assembly GCF_028858775.2. Classification (NCBI taxonomy): domain Eukaryota; kingdom Metazoa; phylum Chordata; class Mammalia; order Primates; family Hominidae; genus Pan; species Pan troglodytes. The sequence goes on along the minus strand of NC_072419.2, from coordinate 4,409,945 downwards.
GGTATTTCCATGTTTTTACAGATAGCATTGTAGTTGTTTCCATGTTTCTAGAGATAGCAGTGTAGATATTTCCATGTTTATACAGATAGCGGTTTAGCTATTTCCATGTTTATACAGACCGCGGTGTACATATTTCCATGTTTATACAGATAGAAGTGCAGATATTTCCATGTTTGTACAGATGGCGGTGTTGATATTTCCATCTATACACAGATGACCGTGTATATATTTCCATGTTTATACAGAAGGCGGCGCAGATATTTCCATGGATATGTAGAAGGCGGTGTAGATATTTCCATGTTTATAAAGATAGCGGTGTAGATATTTCCATGTATATACAGATGGCTGTGTAGATATTTCCATGTTTATACAGATGACTGTATAGGTATTTCCATGTTTTTACAGATGGCATTGTAGATATTTCCATGTTTATAGAGATAGCAGTGTAGATATTTCCATGTTTATACAGATGGCGGTGTAGATATTTCCATGTTTATAGAGATAGCGGTGTACATATTTCCATATTTATACAGATAACGGTGTAGATATTTCCATGTTTATACAGATAGCAGTGAAAATATTTCCATGTTTATACAGATCACGGTGTAGATATTTCCAGGTTTATAGAGATAGCAGTGTAGACATTTCCATGTTTATACAGATAGCGGTTTAGCTATTTCCATGTTTATACAGACCGCGGTGTAGATATTTCCATGTTTATACAGATAGCGGTGCAGATATTTCCATGTTTGTACAGATGGCGGTGTTGATATTTCCATCTATACACAGATGACCGTGTAGATATTTCCATGTTTATACAGAAGGCGGCGCAGATATTTCCATGGATATGTATAAGGCGGTGTAGATATTTCCATGTTTATACAGATAGCGGTGTAGATATTTCCATGTATATACAGATGGCTGTGTAGATATTTCCATGTTTATACAGATGGCTGTGTAGATATTTCCATGTTTATACAGATGTCTTTGTAGGTATTTCCATGTTTATACAGATGGCGGTGTAGGTATTTCCATGTTTATAGAGATAGCTGTGTAGATATTTCCATGTTTATACAGATAGCGGTGTAGATATTTCCATGTTCATAGAGACCGCGGTGTAGATATTTCCATGTTTATACAGACAGCAGTGGAGATATTTCCATGTTTATACACATAGCGGTGTACATATTTCCATTTTTATAGAGACAGCGGTGTAGGTATTTCCATGTTTATACAGATAGCGGTGCAGATATTTCCATGTTTATACAGAGGGCTCTGTAGATATTTCCATGTTTATACAGATGGCAGTGTAGATTTTTCCATGTTCCTACACATGACTGTGTAGGTATTTCCATGTTTATACAGATGGCTTTGTAGCTATTTCCATGTTTATAGAGATAGTGGTGTAGATATTTCCATGTTTATAAAGATAGCGGTGCAGATCTTTCCATGTTTGTACAGATGGCGTTGTTGTTATTTCCATCTATACACAGATGACCGTGTAGATATTTCCATGTTTATACAGAAGGCGGCGCAGATATTTCCATGGATATGTAGAAGGCGGTGTAGATATTTCCATGTTTATACAGATAGCGGTGTAGATATTTCCATGTATATACAGATGGCTGTGTAGATATTTCCATGTTTATACAGATAGCAGTGTAAATATTTCCATGTTTATACAGATCACGGTGTAGATATTTCCAGGTTTATAGAGATAGCAGTGTAGATATTTCCATGTTTATACAGATAGCGGTTTAGCTATTTCCATGTTTATATAGACCGCGGTGTAGATATTTCCATGTTTATACAGATAGCGGTGCAGATATTTCCATGTTTGTACAGATGGCGTTGTTGATATTTCCATCTTTACACAGATGACCGTGTAGATATTTCCATGTTTATACAGAAGGCGGCACAGATATTTCCATGGATATGTAGAAGGCGGTGTAGATATTTCCATGTTTATACAGATAGCGGTGCAGATATTTTTATGTTTATACAGATGCCTATGCAGATATTTCCATATTTATACAGAGGGCTCTGTAGATATTTCCATGTTTATACAGATGGCAGTGTAGATTTTTCCATGTTCCTACACATGACTGTGTAGGTATTTCCATGTTTATACAGATGGCTTTGTAGATATTTCCATGTTTATAGAGATAGCGGTGTAGATACTTCCATGTTTATACAGATAGCGGTGTAACTATTTCCATGTTTATACAGATCGTGGTGTAGATATTTCCATGTTTATACAGATACCGGTGTAGAAATTTCCATGTTTATACCGCCCGCAGTGTAGATATTTCCATGTTTATACAGATAGCGGTGTAGATATTTCCATGTTTGTACAGATGGCGGTGTTGATGTTTCCATCTATACACAGATTGCCGTGTAGGTATTTCCATGTGTATACAGATGACATTGTAGATATTTCCATGTTTATACAGATGGTGGTGTAGATATTTCCATGTTTATACAGATGACTGTATAGGTATTTCCATGTTTTTACAGATAGCATTGTAGTTGTTTCCATGTTTCTAGAGATAGCAGTGTAGATATTTCCATGTTTATACAGATAGCGGTTTAGCTATTTCCATGTTTATACAGACCGCGGTGTACATATTTCCATGTTTATACAGATAGCGGTGCAGATATTTCCATGTTTGTACAGATGGCGGTGTTGATATTTCCATCTATACACAGATGACCGTGTATATATTTCCATGTTTATACAGAAGGCGGCGCAGATATTTCCATGGATATGTAGAAGGCGGTGTAGATATTTCCATGTTTATACAGATAGCGGTGTAGATATTTCCATGTATATACAGATGGCTGTGTAGATATTTCCATGTTTACACAGATGGCTGTGTAGGTATTTCCATGTTTATACAGATGACTTTGTAGGTATTTCCATGTTTATACAGATGGCGGTGTAGTTATTTCCATGTTTATACAGATGACTTTGTTGGTATTTCAGTGTTTATACAGATGGCGGTGTAGGTATTTCCATGTTTATAGAGATAGCTGTGTAGATATTTCGATGTTTATACATATAGAGGAGTAGATATTTCCATGTTTATAGAGATCGCGGTGTAGATATTTCCATATTTATACAGACAGCAGTGGAGATATTTCCATGTTTATGCACATAGCGGTGTACATATTTCCATGTTTATAGAGACAGCGGTGTAGGTATTTCCATGTTTATACAGATAGCGGTGCAGATATTTCCATGTTTATACAGATGCCTATGCAGATATTTCCATATGTATACAGAGCGCTCTGTAGATATTTCCATGTTTATACAGATGGCAGAGTAGATTTTTCCATGTTCCTACACATGACTGTGTAGGTATTTCCATGTTTCTACAGATGGCTTTGTAGATATTTCCATGTTTACAGAGATAGCGGTGTAGATATTTCCATGTTTATACAGATAGGGGTGTAAATATTTCCATGTTTATACAGATCGTGGTGTAGATATTTCCATGTTTATACAGATACCGGTGTAGAAATTTCCATGTTTGTACAGACCGCATTGTGGATATCTCCATGTTTATACAGATAGCGGTGTAGATATTTCCATGTTTGTACAGATGGCGGTGTTGGTGTTTCCATCTATACAGAGATTGCCGTGTAGGTATTTCCATGTGCATACAGATGGCATTGTAGATATTTCCATGTTTATACAGATGGTGGTGTAGATATTTCCATGTTTATACAGATGACTGTATAGGTATTTCCATGTTTTTACAGATGGCATTGTAGATATTTCCATGTTTATACAGATGGCAGTGTAGATTTTTCCATGTTCCTACACATGACTGTGTAGGTATTTCCATGTTTATACAGATGGCTTTGTAGATATTTCCGTGTTTATAGAGATAGCGGTGTAGATATTTCCATGTTTATACAGATAGCGGTGTAAATATTTCCATGTTTATACAGATCGTGGTGTAGATATTTCCATGTTTGTTCAGATGGCGGTGTTGGTGTTTCCATCTAAACACAGATTGCCGTGTTGGTATTTCCATGTGTATACAGATGGCATTGTAGATATTTCCAGGTTTATACAGATGGTGGTGTAGATATTTCCATGTTTATACAGATGACTGTATAGGTATTCCCATGTTTTTACAGATGGCATTGTAGATATTTCCATGTTTATAGAGATAGCAGTGTAGATATTTCCATGTTTATACAGATGGCGGTGTAGATATTTCCATGTTTATAGAGATAGCGGTGTAGATATTTCCATATTTATACAGATAACGGTGTAGATATTTCCATGTTTATACAGATAGCAGTGTAAATATTTCCATGTTTGTACAGATCACGGTGTAGATATTTCCAGGTTTATAGAGATAGCAGTGTAGATATTTCCATGTTTATACAGATAGCGGTTTAGCTATTTCCATGTTTATTCAGACTGCGGTGTAGATATTTCCATGTTTATACAGATAGCGGTGCAGATATTTCCATGTTTATACAGATGCCTATGCAGATATTTCCATATTTATACAGAGGGCTCTGTAGATATTTCCATGTTTATACAGATGGCAGTGTAGATTTTTCCATGTTCCTACACATGACTGTGTAGGTATTTCCATGTTTATACAGATGGCTTTGTAGATATTTCCGTGTTTATAGAGATAGCGGTGTAGATATTTCCATGTTTATACAGATAGCGGTGTAAATATTTCCATGTTTATACAGATCGTGGTGTAGATATTTCCATGTTTATACAGAAAGCGGTGTAGAAATTTCCATGTTTATACAGACCGCAGTGTAGAGATCTCCCTGTTTATGCAGATAGCGGTGTAGATATTTCCATGTTTGTACAGATGGCGGTGTTGGTGTTTCCATCTATACACAGATTGCAGTGTAGGTATTTCCATGTGTATACAGATGGCTTTGTAGATATTTCCATGTTATACAGATGGTGGTGTAGATATTTCCATGTTTATACTGATGACTGTATAGGTATTTCCATGTTTTTACAGATGGCATTGTAGATATTTCCATGTTTATAGAGATAGCAGTGTAGATATTTCCATGTTTATACAGATGTCAGTGTAGATATTTCCATGTTTATAGAGATAGCGGTGTAGATATTTCCATATTTATACAGATATCGGTGTAGATATTTCCATGTTTATACAGATAGCAGTGTAAATATTTCCATGTTTATACAGATCACGGTGTAGATATTTCCAGGTTTTTAGAGATAGCAGTGTAGATATTTCCATGTTTATACAGATAGCGGTTTAGCTATTTCCATGTTTATACAGACCGCGGTGTAGATATTTCCATGTTTATACAGATAGCGGTGCAGATATTTCCATGTTTGTACAGATGGCGGTGTTGATATTTCCATCTATACACAGATGACCGTGTAGATATTTCCATGTTTATACAGAATGCGGCGCAGATATTTCCATGGATATGTAGAAGGCGGTGTAGATATTTCCATGTATATACAGATAGCGGTGTAGATATTTCCATGTATATACAGATGGCTGTGTAGATATTTCCATGTTTATACAGATGGCTGTGTAGATATTTCCATGTTTATACAGATGACTTTGTAGGTATTTCCATGTTTATACAGATGGCGATGTAGGTATTTCCATGTTTATAGAGATAGCTGTGTAGATATTTCCATGTTTATACAGATAGCGGTGTAGATATTTCCATGTTTATAGAGATCGCGGTGTAGATATTTCCATGTTTATACAGACAGCAGTGGAGATATTTCCATGTTTATACACATAGCAGTGTACATATTTCCATGTTTATAGAGACAGCGGTGTAGGTATTTCCATGTTTATACAGATAGCGGTGCAGATATTTCCATGTTTATACAGATGTCTATGCAGGTATTTCCATATTTATACAGAGGGCTCTGTAGATATTTCCATGTTTATACAGATGGCAGTGTAGATTTTTCCATGTTCCTACACATGACTGTGTAGGTATTTCCATGTTTATACAGATGGCTTTGTAGATATTTCCGTGTTTATAGAGATAGCGGTGTAGATATTTCCATGTTTATACAGATAGCGGTGTAAATATTTCCATGTTTATACAGATCGTGGTGTAGATATTTCCATGTTTATACAGATACCGGTGTAGAAATTTCCATGTTTATACAGACCGCAGTGTAGAGATCTCCCTGTTTATACAGATAGCGGTGTAGATATTTCCATGTTTGTACAGATGGCGGTGTTGGTGTTTCCATCTATACACCGATTGCCGTGTAGGTATTTCCATGTGTATACAGATGGCATTGTAGATATTTCCATGTTATACACATGGTGGTGTAGATATTTCCATGTTTATACTGATGACTGTATAGGTATTTCCTTGTTTTTACAGATGGCATTGTAGATATTTCCATGTTTATAGAGATAGCAGTGTAGATATTTCCATGTTTATACAGATGGCGGTGTAGATATTTCCATGTTTATAGAGATAGCGGTGTAGATATTTCCATATTTATACAGATATCGGTGTAGATATTTCCATGTTTATACAGATAGCAGTGTAAATATTTCCATGTTTATACAGATCACGGTGTAGATATTTCCAGGTTTATAGAGATAGCAGTGTAGATATATCCATGTTTATACAGATAGCGGTTTAGCTATTTCCATGTTTATACAGACCGCGGTGTAGATATTTCCATGTTTATACAGATAGCGGTGCAGATATTTCCATGTTTGTACAGATGGCGGTGTTGATATTTCCATCTATACACAGATGACCGTGTAGATATTTCCATGTTTATACAGAAGGCGGCGCAGATATTTCCATGGATATGTAGAAGGCCGTGTAGATATTTCCATGTTTATACAGATAGCGGTGTAGATATTTCCATGTATATACAGATGGCTGTGTAGATATTTCCATGTTTATACAGATGGCTGTGTAGATATTTCCATGTTTATACAGATAGCGGTTTAGCTATTTCCATGTTTATACAGACCGCGGTGTAGATATTTCCATGTTTATACAGATAGCGGTGCAGATATTTCCATGTTTGTACAGATGGCGTTGTTGATATTTCCATCTTTACACAGATGACCGTGTAGATATTTCCATGTTTATACAGAAGGCGGGACAGATATTTCCATGGATATGTAGAAGGCGGTGTAGATATTTCCATGTTTATACAGATAGCGGTGCAGATATTTCCATGTTCCTACACATGACTGTGTAGGTATTTCCATGTTTATACAGATGGCTTTGTAGATATTTCCATTTTTATAGAGATAGCGGTGTAGATACTTCCATGTTTATACAGATAGCGGTGTAACTATTTCCATGTTTATACAGATCGTGGTGTAGATATTTCCATGTTTATACAGATACCGGTGTAGAAATTTCCATGTTTATACAGACCGCAGTGTAGATATTTCCATGTTTATACAGATAGCGGTGTAGATATTTCCATGTTTGTACAGATGGCGGTGTTGATGTTTCCATCTATACACAGATTGCCGTGTAGGTATTTCCATGTGTATACAGATGACATTGTAGATATTTCCATGTTTATACAGATAGCGGTGTAAATATTTCCATGTTCATACAGATCGTGGTGTAGATATTTCCATGTTTATACAGATACCGGTGTAGAAATTTCCATGTTTGTACAGACCGCAGTGTGGATATCTCCATGTTTATACAGATAGCGGTGTAGATATTTCCATGTTTGTACAGATGGCGGTGTTGGTGTTTCCATCTATACAGAGATTGCCGTGTAGGTATTTCCATGTGCATACAGATGGCATTGTAGATATTTCCATGTTTATACAGATGGTGGTGTAGATATTTCCATGTTTATACAGATGACTGTATAGGTATTTCCATGTTTTTACAGATGGCATTGTAGATATTTCCATGTTTATACAGATGGCAGTGTAGATTTTTCCATGTTCCTACACATGACTGTGTAGGTATTTCCATGTTTATACAGATGGCTTTGTAGATATTTCCATGTTTATAGAGATAGCGGTGTAGATATTTCCATGTTTATACAGATAGCGGTGTAAATATTTCCATGTTTATACAGATCGTGGTGTAGATATTTCCATGTTTGTTCAGATGGCGGTGTTGGTGTTTCCATCTAAACACAGATGGCCGTGTTGGTATTTCCATGTGTATACAGATGGCATTGTAGATATTTCCATGTTTATACAGATGGTGGTGTAGATATTTCCATGTTTATACAGATGACTGTATAGGTATTTCCATGTTTTTACAGATGGCATTGTAGATATTTCCATGTTTATAGAGATAGCAGTGTAGATATTTCCATGTTTATACAGATGGCGGTGTTGATATTTCCATGTTTATAGAGATAGCGGTGTAGATTTTTCCATATTTATACAGATAACGGTGTAGATATTTCCATGTTTGTACAGATCACTGTGTAGATATTTCCAGGTTTATAGAGATAGCAGTGTAGATATTTCCATGTTTATACAGATAGCGGTTTAGCTATTTCCATGTTTATTCAGACCGCGGTGTAGATATTTCCATGTTTATACAGATAGCGGTGCAGATATTTCCATGTTTATACAGATGCCTATGCAGATATTTCCATATTTATACAGAGGGCTCTGTAGATATTTCCATGTTTATACAGATGGCAGTGTAGATTTTTCCATGTTCCTACACATGACTGTGTAGGTATTTCCATGTTTATACAGATGGCTTTGTAGATATTTCCATGTTTATAGAGATAGCGGTGTAGGTATTTCCATGTTTATACAGATAGCGGTGTAAATATTTCCATGTTTATACAGATCGTGGTGTAGATATTTCCCTGTTTATACAGATAACGGTGTAGAGATTTCCATTTTTATACAGACCGCAGTGTAGATATTTCCATGTTTATACAGATAGCGGTGTAGATATTTCTATGTCTGTACAGATGGCGGTGTTGCTGTTTCCATCTATGCACAGATTGCCGTGTAGGTATTTCCATGTGTATACACATGGCATTGAAGATATTTCCATGTTTATACAGATGGTGGTGTAGATATTTCCATGTTTATACAGATGACTGTATAGGTATTTCCATGTTTTTACAGATGGCATTGTATATATTTCCATGTTTATAGTGATAGCAGTGTAGATATTTCCATGTTTATACAGATGGCGGTGTAGATATTTCCATGTTTATAGAGATAGCGGTGTAGATATTTCCATATTTATACAGATAACGGTGTAGATATTTCCATGTTTATACAGATAGCAGTGAAAAATATTTCCATGTTTATACAGATCACGGTGTAGATATTTCCAGGTTTATAGAGATATCAGTGTAGATATTTCCATGTTTATACAGATAGCGGTTTAGCTATTTCCATGTTTATACAGACCGCGGTGTAGATATTTCCATGTTTATACAGATAACGGTGCAGATATTTCCATGTTTGTACAGATGGCGGTGTTGATATTTCCATGTATACACAGATGACCGTGTAGATATTTCCATGTTTATACAGAAGGCGGCGCAGATATTTCCATGGATATGTAGAAGGCGGTGTAGATATTTCCATGTTTATACAGATAGCGGTGTAGATATTTCCATGAATATACAGATGGCTGTGTAGATATTTCCATGTTCATACAGATGGCTATGTAGATATTTCCATGTTTATACAGATGACTTTGTAGGTATTTCCATGTTTATACAGATGGCGATGTAGATATTTCCATGTTTATAGAGATACCTGTGTAGATATTTCCATGTTTATACAGATAGCGGTGTAGATTTTTCCATGTTCATAGAGATCGCGGTGTAGATATTTCCATGTTTATACAGACAGCAGTGGAGATATTTCCATGTTTATACACATAGCAGTGTACATATTTCCATGTTTATAGAGACAGCGGTGTAAGTATTTCCATGTTTATACAGATAGCGGTGCAGATATTTCCATGTTTATACAGATGCCTATGCAGGTATTTCCATATTTATACAGAGGGCTCTGTAGATATTTCCATGTTTATACAGATGGCAGTGTAGATTTTTCCATGTTCCTACACATGACTGTGTAGGTATTTCCATGTTTATACAGATGGCTTTGTAGATATTTCCGTGTTTATAGAGATAGCGGTGTAGATATTTCCATGTTTATACAGATAGCGGTGTAAATATTTCCATGTTTATACAGATCGTGGTGTAGATATTTCCATGTTTGTTCAGATGGCGGTGTTGGTGTTTCCATCTAAACACAGATTGCCGTGTTGGTATTTCCATGTGTATACAGATGGCATTGTAGATATTTCCATGTTTATACAGATGGTGGTGTAGATATTTCCATGTTTATACAGATGACTGTATAGGTATTTCCATGTTTTTACAGATGGCATTGTAGATATTTCCATGTTTATAGAGATAGCAATGTAGATATTTCCATGTTTATACAGATGGCGGTGTAGATATTTCCAAGTTTATAGAGATAGCGGTGTAGATATTTCCATATTTATACAGATAAAGGTGTAGATATTTCCATGTTTATACAGATAGCAGTGTAAATATTTCCATGTTTGTACAGATCACGGTGTAGATATTTCCAGGTTTATAGAGATAGCAATGTAGATATTTCCATGTTTATAGAGATAGCGGTTTAGCTATTTCCATGTTTATTCAGACTGCGGTTTAGATATTTCCATGTTTATACAGATAGCGGTGCAGATATTTCCATGTTTATACAGATGCCTATGCAGATATTTCCATATTTATACAGAGGGCTCTGTAGATATTTCCATGTTTATACAGATGGCAGTGTAGATTTTTCCATGTTCCTAAACATGACTGTGTAGGTATTTCCATGTTTATACAGATGGCTTTGTAGATATTTCCATGTTTATAGAGATAGCGGTGTAGGTATTTCCATGTTTATACAGATAGCGGTGTAAATATTTCCATGTTTATGCAGATCGTGGTGTAGATATTTCCCTGTTTATACAGATAACGGTGTAGAGATTTCCATGTTTATACAGACCGCAGTGTAGATATTTCCATGTTTATACAGATAGCGGTGTAGTTATTTCTATGTCTGTACAGATGGCGGTGTTGCTGTTTCCATCTATGCACAGATTGCCGTGTAGGTATTTCCATGTGTATACAGATGGCATTGTAGATATTTCCATGTTTATACAGATGGTTGTGTAGATATTTCCATGTTTATACAGATGACTGTATAGGTATTTCCATGTTTTTACAGATGGCATTGTAGATATTTCCATGTTTATAGTGATAGCAGTGTAGATATTTCCATGTTTATACAGATGGCGGTGTAGATATTTCCATGTTTATAGAGATAGCGGTGTAGATATTTCCATATTTATACAGATAACAGTGTAGATATTTCCATGTTTATAGAGATAGCAGTGTAAATATTTCCATGTTTATACAGATCACGGTGTAGATATTTCCAGGTTTATAGAGATAGCAGTGTAGATATTTCCATGTTTATACAGATAGCGGTTTAGCTATTTCCATGTTTATACAGACCGCGGTGTAGATATTTCCATGTTTATACAGATAACGGTGCAGATATTTCCAAGTTTGTACAGATGGCGGTGTTGATATTTCCATGTATACACAGATGACCGTGTAGATATTTCCATGTTTATACAGAAGGCGGCACAGATATTTCCATGGATATGTAGAAGGCGGTGTAGATATTTCCATGTTTATACAGATAGCGGTGTAGATATTTCCATGTATATACAGATGGCTGTGTAGATATTTCCATGTTTATACAGATGGCTATGTAGATATTTCCATGTTTATACAGATGACTTTGTAGGTATTTCCATGTTTATACAGATGGCGATGTAGGTATTTCCATGTTTATAGAGATAGCTGTGTAGATATTTCCATGTTTATACAGATAGCGGTGTAGATATTTCCATGTTCATAGAGATCGCGGTGTAGATATTTCCATGTTTATACAGACAGCAGTGGAGATATTTCCATGTTTATACACATAGCAGTGTACATATTTCCATGTTTATAGAGACAGCGGTGTGGGTATTTCCATGTTTATACAGATAGCGGTGCAGATATTTCCATGTTTATACAGATGCCTATGCAGGTATTTCTATATTTATACAGAGGGCTCTGTAGATATTTCCATGTTTATACAGATGGCAGTGTAGATTTTTCCATGTTCCTACACATGACTGTGTAGGTATTTCCATGTTTATACAGATGGCTTTGTAGATATTTCCGTGTTTATAGAGATAGCGGTGTAGATATTTCCATGTTTATACAGATAGCGGTGTAAATATTTCCATGTTTATACAGATCGTGGTGTAGATATTTCCATGTTTATACAGAAAGCGGTGTAGAAATTTCCATGTTTATACAGACCGCAGTGTAGAGATCTCCCTGTTTATACAGATAGCGGTGTAGATATTTCCATGTTTGTACAGATGGCGGTGTTGGTGTTTCCATCTATACACAGATTGCAGTGTAGGTATTTCCATGTGTATACAGATGGCATTGTAGATATTTCCATGTTATACAGATGGTGGTGTAGATATTTCCATGTTTATACTGATGACTGTGTAGGTATTTCGATGTTTTTACAGATGGCATTGTAGATATTTCCATGTTTATAGAGATAGCAGTGTAGATATTTCCATGTTTATACAGATGTCAGTGTAGATATTTCCATGTTTATAGAGATAGCGGTGTAGATATTTCCATATTTATACAGATATCGGTGTAGATATTTCCATGTTTATACAGATAGCAGTGTAAATATTTCCATGTTTATACAGATCACGGTGTAGATATTTCCAGGTTTTTAGAGATAGCAGTGTAGATATTTCCATGTTTGTACAGATAGCGGTTTAGCTATTTCCATGTTTATACAGACCGCGGTGTAGATATTTCCATGTTTATACAGATAGCGGTGCAGATATTTCCATGTTTGTACAGATAGCGGTGCAGATATTTCCATGTTTGTACAGATGGCGGTGTTGATATTTCCATCTATACACAGATGACCGTGTAGATATTTCCATGTTTATACAGAATGCGGCGCAGATATTTCCATGGATATGTAGAAGGCGGTGTAGATATTTCCATGTATATACAGATAGCGGTGTAGATATTTCCATGTATATACAGATGGCTGTGTAGATATTTCCATGTTTATACAGATGGCTGTGTAGATATTTCCATGTTTATACAGATGACTTTGTAGGTATTTCCATGTTTATACAGATGGCAATGTAGGTATTTCCATGTTTATAGAGATAGCTGTGTAGATATTTCCATGTTTATACAGATAGCGGTGTAGATATTTCCATGTTTATAGAGATCGCGGTGTAGATATTTCCATGTTTATACAGACAGCAGTGGAGATATTTCCATGTTTATACACATAGCAGTGTACATATTTCCATGTTTATAGAGACAGCGGTGTAGGTATTTCCATGTTTATACAGATAGCGGTGCAGATATTTCCATGTTTATACAGATGTCTATGCAGGTATTTCCATATTTATACAGAGGGCTCTGTAGATATTTCCATGTTTATACAGATGGCAGTGTAGATTTTTCCATGTTCCTACACATGACTGTGTAGGTATTTCCATGTTTATACAGATGGCCTTGTAGATATTTCCGTGTTTATAGAGATAGCGGTGTAGATATTTCCATGTTTATACAGATAGCGGTGTAAATATTTCCATGTTTATACAGATCGTGGTGTAGATATTTCCATGTTTATACACATACCGGTGTAGAAATTTCCATGTTTATACAGACCGCAGTGTAGAGATCTCCCTGTTTATACAGATAGCGGTGTAGATAATTCCATGTTTGTACAGATGGCGGTGTTGGTGTTTCCATCTATACACAGATTGCCGTGTAGGTATTTCCATGTGTATACAGATGGCATTGTAGATATTTCCATGTTATACACATGGTGGTGTAGATATTTCCATGTTTATACTGATGACTGTATAGGTATTTCCTTGTTTTTACAGATGGCATTGTATATATTTCCATGTTTATAGTGATAGCAGTGTAGATATTTCCATGTTTATACAGATGGCGGTGTAGATATTTCCATGTTTATAGAGATAGCGGTGTAGATATTTCCATATTTATACAGATAACGGTGTAGATATTTCCATGTTTATACAGATAGCAGTGAAAAATATTTCCATGTTTATACAGATCACGGTGTAGATATTTCCAGGTTTATAGAGATATCAGTGTAGATATTTCCATGTTTATACAGATAGCGGTTTAGCTATTTCCATGTTTATACAGACCGCGGTGTAGATATTTCCATGTTTATACAGATAACGGTGCAGATATTTCCATGTTTGTACAGATGGCGGTGTTGATATTTCCATGTATACACAGATGACCGTGTAGTTATTTCCATGTTTATACAGAAGGCGGCGCAGATATTTCCATGGATATGTAGAAGGCGGTGTAGATATTTCCATGTTTATACAGATAGCGGTGTAGATATTTCCATGAATATACAGATGGCTGTGTAGATATTTCCATGTTCATACAGATGGCTATGTAGATATTTCCATGTTTATACAGATGACTTTGTAGGTATTTCCATGTTTATACAGATGGCGATGTAGATATTTCCATGTTTATAGAGATACCTGTGTAGATATTTCCATGTTTATACAGATAGCGGTGTAGATTTTTCCATGTTCATAGAGATCGCGGTGTAGATATTTCCATGTTTATACAGACAGCAGTGGAGATATTTCCATGTTTATACACATAGCAGTGTACATATTTCCATGTTTATAGAGACAGCGGTGTAAGTATTTCCATGTTTATACAGATAGCGGTGCAGATATTTCCATGTTTATACAGATGCCTATGCAGGTATTTCCATATTTATACAGAGGGCTCTGTAGATATTTCCATGTTTATACAGATGGCAGTGTAGATTTTTCCATGTTCCTACACATGACTGTGTAGGTATTTCCATGTTTATACAGATGGCTTTGTAGATATTTCCGTGTTTATAGAGATAGCGGTGTAGATATTTCCATGTTTATACAGATAGCGGTGTAAATATTTCCATGTTTATACAGATCGTGGTGTAGATATTTCCATGTTTGTTCAGATGGCGGTGTTGGTGTTTCCATCTAAACACAGATTGCCGTGTTGGTATTTCCATGTGTATACAGATGGCATTGTAGATATTTCCATGTTTATACAGATGGTGGTGTAGATATTTCCATGTTTATACAGATGACTGTATAGGTATTTCCATGTTTTTACAGATGGCATTGTAGATATTTCCATGTTTATAGAGATAGCAATGTAGATATTTCCATGTTTATACAGATGGCGGTGTAGATATTTCCAAGTTTATAGAGATAGCGGTGTAGATATTTCCATATTTATACAGATAAAGGTGTAGATATTTCCATGTTTATACAGATAGCAGTGTAAATATTTCCATGTTTGTACAGATCACGGTGTAGATATTTCCAGGTTTATAGAGATAGCAATGTAGATATTTCCATGTTTATAGAGATAGCGGTTTAGCTATTTCCATGTTTATTCAGACTGCGGTTTAGATATTTCCATGTTTATACAGATAGCGGTGCAGATATTTCCATGTTTATACAGATGCCTATGCAGATATTTCCATATTTATACAGAGGGCTCTGTAGATATTTCCATGTTTATACAGATGGCAGTGTAGATTTTTCCATGTTCCTAAACATGACTGTGTAGGTATTTCCATGTTTATACAGATGGCTTTGTAGATATTTCCATGTTTATAGAGATAGCGGTGTAGGTATTTCCATGTTTATACAGATAGCGGTGTAAATATTTCCATGTTTATGCAGATCGTGGTGTAGATATTTCCCTGTTTATACAGATAACGGTGTAGAGATTTCCATGTTTATACAGACCGCAGTGTAGATATTTCCATGTTTATACAGATAGCGGTGTAGTTATTTCTATGTCTGTACAGATGGCGGTGTTGCTGTTTCCATCTATGCACAGATTGCCGTGTAGGTATTTCCATGTGTATACAGATGGCATTGTAGATATTTCCATGTTTATACAGATGGTTGTGTAGATATTTCCATGTTTATACAGATGACTGTATAGGTATTTCCATGTTTTTACAGATGGCATTGTAGATATTTCCATGTTTATAGTGATAGCAGTGTAGATATTTCCATGTTTATACAGATGGCGGTGTAGATATTTCCATGTTTATAGAGATAGCGGTGTAGATATTTCCATATTTATACAGATAACAGTGTAGATATTTCCATGTTTATAGAGATAGCAGTGTAAATATTTCCATGTTTATACAGATCACGGTGTAGATATTTCCAGGTTTATAGAGATAGCAGTGTAGATATTTCCATGTTTATACAGATAGCGGTTTAGCTATTTCCATGTTTATACAGACCGCGGTGTAGATATTTCCATGTTTATACAGATAACGGTGCAGATATTTCCAAGTTTGTACAGATGGCGGTGTTGATATTTCCATGTATACACAGATGACCGTGTAGATATTTCCATGTTTATACAGAAGGCGGCACAGATATTTCCATGGATATGTAGAAGGCGGTGTAGATATTTCCATGTTTATACAGATAGCGGTGTAGATATTTCCATGTATATACAGATGGCTGTGTAGATATTTCCATGTTTATACAGATGGCTATGTAGATATTTCCATGTTTATACAGATGACTTTGTAGGTATTTCCATGTTTATACAGATGGCGATGTAGGTATTTCCATGTTTATAGAGATAGCTGTGTAGATATTTCCATGTTTATACAGATAGCGGTGTAGATATTTCCATGTTCATAGAGATCGCGGTGTAGATATTTCCATGTTTATACAGACAGCAGTGGAGATATTTCCATGTTTATACACATAGCAGTGTACATATTTCCATGTTTATAGAGACAGCGGTGTGGGTATTTCCATGTTTATACAGATAGCGGTGCAGATATTTCCATGTTTATACAGATGCCTATGCAGGTATTTCTATATTTATACAGAGGGCTCTGTAGATATTTCCATGTTTATACAGATGGCAGTGTAGATTTTTCCATGTTCCTACACATGACTGTGTAGGTATTTCCATGTTTATACAGATGGCTTTGTAGATATTTCCGTGTTTATAGAGATAGCGGTGTAGATATTTCCATGTTTATACAGATAGCGGTGTAAATATTTCCATGTTTATACAGATCGTGGTGTAGATATTTCCATGTTTATACAGAAAGCGGTGTAGAAATTTCCATGTTTATACAGACCGCAGTGTAGAGATCTCCCTGTTTATACAGATAGCGGTGTAGATATTTCCATGTTTGTACAGATGGCGGTGTTGGTGTTTCCATCTATACACAGATTGCAGTGTAGGTATTTCCATGTGTATACAGATGGCATTGTAGATATTTCCATGTTATACAGATGGTGGTGTAGATATTTCCATGTTTATACTGATGACTGTGTAGGTATTTCGATGTTTTTACAGATGGCATTGTAGATATTTCCATGTTTATAGAGATAGCAGTGTAGATATTTCCATGTTTATACAGATGTCAGTGTAGATATTTCCATGTTTATAGAGATAGCGGTGTAGATATTTCCATATTTATACAGATATCGGTGTAGATATTTCCATGTTTATACAGATAGCAGTGTAAATATTTCCATGTTTATACAGATCACGGTGTAGATATTTCCAGGTTTTTAGAGATAGCAGTGTAGATATTTCCATGTTTGTACAGATAGCGGTTTAGCTATTTCCATGTTTATACAGACCGCGGTGTAGATATTTCCATGTTTATACAGATAGCGGTGCAGATATTTCCATGTTTGTACAGATAGCGGTGCAGATATTTCCATGTTTGTACAGATGGCGGTGTTGATATTTCCATCTATACACAGATGACCGTGTAGATATTTCCATGTTTATACAGAATGCGGCGCAGATATTTCCATGGATATGTAGAAGGCGGTGTAGATATTTCCATGTATATACAGATAGCGGTGTAGATATTTCCATGTATATACAGATGGCTGTGTAGATATTTCCATGTTTATACAGATGGCTGTGTAGATATTTCCATGTTTATACAGATGACTTTGTAGGTATTTCCATGTTTATACAGATGGCAATGTAGGTATTTCCATGTTTATAGAGATAGCTGTGTAGATATTTCCATGTTTATACAGATAGCGGTGTAGATATTTCCATGTTTATAGAGATCGCGGTGTAGATATTTCCATGTTTATACAGACAGCAGTGGAGATATTTCCATGTTTATACACATAGCAGTGTACATATTTCCATGTTTATAGAGACAGCGGTGTAGGTATTTCCATGTTTATACAGATAGCGGTGCAGATATTTCCATGTTTATACAGATGTCTATGCAGGTATTTCCATATTTATACAGAGGGCTCTGTAGATATTTCCATGTTTATACAGATGGCAGTGTAGATTTTTCCATGTTCCTACACATGACTGTGTAGGTATTTCCATGTTTATACAGATGGCCTTGTAGATATTTCCGTGTTTATAGAGATAGCGGTGTAGATATTTCCATGTTTATACAGATAGCGGTGTAAATATTTCCATGTTTATACAGATCGTGGTGTAGATATTTCCATGTTTATACACATACCGGTGTAGAAATTTCCATGTTTATACAGACCGCAGTGTAGAGATCTCCCTGTTTATACAGATAGCGGTGTAGATAATTCCATGTTTGTACAGATGGCGGTGTTGGTGTTTCCATCTATACACAGATTGCCGTGTAGGTATTTCCATGTGTATACAGATGGCATTGTAGATATTTCCATGTTATACACATGGTGGTGTAGATATTTCCATGTTTATACTGATGACTGTATAGGTATTTCCTTGTTTTTACAGATGGCATTGTAGATATTTCCATGTTTATAGAGATAGCAGTGTAGATATTTCCATGTTTATACAGATGGCGGTGTAGATATTTCCATGTTTATAGAGATAGCGGTGTAGATATTTCCATATTTATACAGATATCGGTGTAGATATTTCCATGTTTATACAGATAGCAGTGTAAATATTTCCATGTTTATACAGATCACGGTGTAGATATTTCCAGGTTTATAGAGATAGCAGTGTAGATATATCCATGTTTATACAGATAGCGGTTTAGCTATTTCCATGTTTATACAGACCGCGGTGTAGATATTTCCATGTTTATACAGATAGCGGTGCAGATATTTCCATGTTTGTACAGATGGCGGTGTTGATATTTCCATCTATACACAGATGACCGTGTAGATATTTCCATGTTTATACAGAAGGCGGCGCAGATATTTCCATGGATATGTAGAAGGCCGTGTAGATATTTCCATGTTTATACAGATAGCGGTGTAGATATTTCCATGTATATACAGATGGCTGTGTAGATATTTCCATGTTTATACAGATGGCTGTGTAGATATTTCCATGTTTATACAGATAGCGGTTTAGCTATTTCCATGTTTATACAGACCGCGGTGTAGATATTTCCATGTTTATACAGATAGCGGTGCAGATATTTCCATGTTTGTACAGATGGCGTTGTTGATATTTCCATCTTTACACAGATGACCGTGTAGATATTTCCATGTTTATACAGAAGGCGGGACAGATATTTCCATGGATATGTAGAAGGCGGTGTAGATATTTCCATGTTTATACAGATAGCGGTGCAGATATTTCCATGTTCCTACACATGACTGTGTAGGTATTTCCATGTTTATACAGATGGCTTTGTAGATATTTCCATTTTTATAGAGATAGCGGTGTAGATACTTCCATGTTTATACAGATAGCGGTGTAACTATTTCCATGTTTATACAGATCGTGGTGTAGATATTTCCATGTTTATACAGATACCGGTGTAGAAATTTCCATGTTTATACAGACCGCAGTGTAGATATTTCCATGTTTATACAGATAGCGGTGTAGATATTTCCATGTTTGTACAGATGGCGGTGTTGATGTTTCCATCTATACACAGATTGCCGTGTAGGTATTTCCATGTGTATACAGATGACATTGTAGATATTTCCATGTTTATACAGATAGCGGTGTAAATATTTCCATGTTCATACAGATCGTGGTGTAGATATTTCCATGTTTATACAGATACCGGTGTAGAAATTTCCATGTTTGTACAGACCGCAGTGTGGATATCTCCATGTTTATACAGATAGCGGTGTAGATATTTCCATGTTTGTACAGATGGCGGTGTTGGTGTTTCCATCTATACAGAGATTGCCGTGTAGGTATTTCCATGTGCATACAGATGGCATTGTAGATATTTCCATGTTTATACAGATGGTGGTGTAGATATTTCCATGTTTATACAGATGACTGTATAGGTATTTCCATGTTTTTACAGATGGCATTGTAGATATTTCCATGTTTATACAGATGGCAGTGTAGATTTTTCCATGTTCCTACACATGACTGTGTAGGTATTTCCATGTTTATACAGATGGCTTTGTAGATATTTCCATGTTTATAGAGATAGCGGTGTAGATATTTCCATGTTTATACAGATAGCGGTGTAAATATTTCCATGTTTATACAGATCGTGGTGTAGATATTTCCATGTTTGTTCAGATGGCGGTGTTGGTGTTTCAATCTAAACACAGATGGCCGTGTTGGTATTTCCATGTGTATACAGATGGCATTGTAGATATTTCCATGTTTATACAGATGGTGGTGTAGATATTTCCATGTTTATACAGATGACTGTATAGGTATTTCCATGTTTTTACAGATGGCATTGTAGATATTTCCATGTTTATAGAGATAGCAGTGTAGATATTTCCATGTTTATACAGATGGCGGTGTTGATATTTCCATGTTTATAGAGATAGCGGTGTAGATTTTTCCATATTTATACAGATAACGGTGTAGATATTTCCATGTTTGTACAGATCACTGTGTAGATATTTCCAGGTTTATAGAGATAGCATTGTAGATATTTCCATGTTTATACAGATAGCGGTTTAGCTATTTCCATGTTTATTCAGACCGCGGTGTAGATATTTCCATGTTTATACAGATAGCGGTGCAGATATTTCCATGTTTATACAGATGCCTATGCAGATATTTCCATATTTATACAGAGGGCTCTGTAGATATTTCCATGTTTATACAGATGGCAGTGTAGATTTTTCCATGTTCCTACACATGACTGTGTAGGTATTTCCATGTTTATACAGATGGCTTTGTAGATATTTCCATGTTTATAGAGATAGCGGTGTAGGTATTTCCATGTTTATACAGATCGTGGTGTAAATATTTCCATGTTTATACAGATCGTGGTGTAGATATTTCCCTGTTTATACAGATAACGGTGTAGAGATTTCCATGTTTATACAGACCGCAGTGTAGATATTTCCATGTTTATACAGATAGCGGTGTAGATATTTCTATGTCTGTACAGATGGCGGTGTTGCTGTTTCCATCTATGCACAGATTGCCGTGTAGGTATTTCCATGTGTATACACATGGCATTGAAGATATTTCCATGTTTATACAGATGGTGGTGTAGATATTTCCATGTTTATACAGATGACTGTATAGGTATTTCCATGTTTTTACAGATGGCATTGTATATATTTCCATGTTTATAGTGATAGCAGTGTAGATATTTCCATGTTTATACAGATGGCGGTGTAGATATTTCCATGTTTATAGAGATAGCGGTGTAGATATTTCCATATTTATACAGATAACGGTGTAGATATTTCCATGTTTATACAGATAGCAGTGAAAAATATTTCCATGTTTATACAGATCACGGTGTAGATATTTCCAGGTTTATAGAGATATCGGTGTAGATATTTCCATGTTTTTACAGATAGCGGTTTAGCTATTTCCATGTTTATACAGACCGCGGTGTAGATATTTCCATGTTTATACAGATAACGGTGCAGATATTTCCATGTTTGTACAGATGGCGGTGTTGATATTTCCATGTATACACAGATGACCGTGTAGATATTTCCATGTTTATACAGAAGGCGGCGCAGATATTTCCATGGATATGTAGAAGGCGGTGTAGATATTTCCATGTTTATACAGATAGCGGTGTAGATATTTCCATGAATATACAGATGGCTGTGTAGATATTTCCATGTTCATACAGATGGCTATGTAGATATTTCCATGTTTATACAGATGACTTTGTAGGTATTTCCATGTTTATACAGATGGCGATGTAGATATTTCCATGTTTATAGAGATACCTGTGTAGATATTTCCATGTTTATACAGATAGCGGTGTAGATTTTTCCATGTTCATAGAGATCGCGGTGTAGATATTTCCATGTTTATACAGACAGCAGTGGAGATATTTCCATGTTTATACACATAGCAGTGTACATATTTCCATGTTTATAGAGACAGCGGTGTAAGTATTTCCATGTTTATACAGATAGCGGTGCAGATATTTCCATGTTTATACAGATGCCTATGCAGGTATTTCCATATTTATACAGAGGGCTCTGTAGATATTTCCATGTTTATACAGATGGCAGTGTAGATTTTTCCATGTTCCTACACATGACTGTGTAGGTATTTCCATGTTTATACAGATGGCTTTGTAGATATTTCCGTGTTTATAGAGATAGCGGTGTAGATATTTCCATGTTTATACAGATAGCGGTGTAAATATTTCCATGTTTATACAGATCGTGGTGTAGATATTTCCATGTTTGTTCAGATGGCGGTGTTGGTGTTTCCATCTAAACACAGATTGCCGTGTTGGTATTTCCATGTGTATACAGATGGCATTGTAGATATTTCCATGTTTATACAGATGGTGGTGTAGATATTTCCATGTTTATACAGATGACTGTATAGGTATTTCCATGTTTTTACAGATGGCATTGTAGATATTTCCATGTTTATAGAGATAGCAATGTAGATATTTCCATGTTTATACAGATGGCGGTGTAGATATTTCCAAGTTTATAGAGATAGCGGTGTAGATATTTCCATATTTATACAGATAAAGGTGTAGATATTTCCATGTTTATACAGATAGCAGTGTAAATATTTCCATGTTTGTACAGATCACGGTTTAGATATTTCCAGGTTTATAGAGATAGCAATGTAGATATTTCCATGTTTATAGAGATAGCGGTTTAGCTATTTCCATGTTTATTCAGACTGCGGTTTAGATATTTCCATGTTTATACAGATAGCGGTGCAGATATTTCCATGTTTATACAGATGCCTATGCAGATATTTCCATATTTATACAGAGGGCTCTGTAGATATTTCCATGTTTATACAGATGGCAGTGTAGATTTTTCCATGTTCCTAAACATGACTGTGTAGGTATTTCCATGTTTATACAGATGGCTTTGTAGATATTTCCATGTTTATAGAGATAGCGGTGTAGGTATTTCCATGTTTATACAGATAGCGGTGTAAATATTTCCATGTTTATGCAGATCGTGGTGTAGATATTTCCCTGTTTATACAGATAACGGTGTAGAGATTTCCATGTTTATACAGACCGCAGTGTAGATATTTCCATGTTTATACAGATAGCGGTGTAGTTATTTCTATGTCTGTACAGATGGCGGTGTTGCTGTTTCCATCTATGCACAGATTGCCGTGTAGGTATTTCCATGTGTATACAGATGGCATTGTAGATATTTCCATGTTTATACAGATGGTTGTGTAGATATTTCCATGTTTATACAGATGACTGTATAGGTATTTCCATGTTTTTACAGATGGCATTGTAGATATTTCCATGTTTATAGTGATAGCAGTGTAGATATTTCCATGTTTATACAGATGGCGGTGTAGATATTTCCATGTTTATAGAGATAGCGGTGTAGATATTTCCATATTTATACAGATAACAGTGTAGATATTTCCATGTTTATAGAGATAGCAGTGTAAATATTTCCATGTTTATACAGATCACGGTGTAGATATTTCCAGGTTTATAGAGATAGCAGTGTAGATATTTCCATGTTTATACAGATAGCGGTTTAGCTATTTCCATGTTTATACAGACCGCGGTGTAGATATTTCCATGTTTATACAGATAACGGTGCAGATATTTCCAAGTTTGTACAGATGGCGGTGTTGATATTTCCATGTATACACAGATGACCGTGTAGATATTTCCATGTTTATACAGAAGGCGGCACAGATATTTCCATGGATATGTAGAAGGCGGTGTAGATATTTCCATGTTTATACAGATAGCGGTGTAGATATTTCCATGTATATACAGATGGCTGTGTAGATATTTCCATGTTTATACAGATGGCTATGTAGATATTTCCATGTTTATACAGATGACTTTGTAGGTATTTCCATGTTTATACAGATGGCGATGTAGGTATTTCCATGTTTATAGAGATAGCTGTGTAGATATTTCCATGTTTATACAGATAGCGGTGTAGATATTTCCATGTTCATAGAGATCGCGGTGTAGATATTTCCATGTTTATACAGACAGCAGTGGAGATATTTCCATGTTTATACACATAGCAGTGTACATATTTCCATGTTTATAGAGACAGCGGTGTGGGTATTTCCATGTTTATACAGATAGCGGTGCAGATATTTCCATGTTTATACAGATGCCTATGCAGGTATTTCCATATTTATACAGAGGGCTCTGTAGATATTTCCATGTTTATACAGATGGCAGTGTAGATTTTTCCATGTTCCTACACATGACTGTGTAGGTATTTCCATGTTTATACAGATGGCTTTGTAGATATTTCCGTGTTTATAGAGATAGCGGTGTAGATATTTCCATGTTTATACAGATAGCGGTGTAGTTATTTCTATGTCTGTACAGATGGCGGTGTTGCTGTTTCCATCTATGCACAGATTGCCGTGTAGGTATTTCCATGTGTATACAGATGGCATTGTAGATATTTCCATGTTTATACAGATGGTTGTGTAGATATTTCCATGTTTATACAGATGACTGTATAGGTATTTCCATGTTTTTACAGATGGCATTGTAGATATTTCCATGTTTATAGTGATAGCAGTGTAGATATTTCCATGTTTATACAGATGGCGGTGTAGATATTTCCATGTTTATAGAGATAGCGGTGTAGATATTTCCATATTTATACAGATAACAGTGTAGATATTTCCATGTTTATAGAGATAGCAGTGTAAATATTTCCATGTTTATACAGATCACGGTGTAGATATTTCCAGGTTTATAGAGATAGCAGTGTAGATATTTCCATGTTTATACAGATAGCGGTTTAGCTATTTCCATGTTTATACAGACCGCGGTGTAGATATTTCCATGTTTATACAGATAACGGTGCAGATATTTCCAAGTTTGTACAGATGGCGGTGTTGATATTTCCATGTATACACAGATGACCGTGTAGATATTTCCATGTTTATACAGAAGGCGGCACAGATATTTCCATGGATATGTAGAAGGCGGTGTAGATATTTCCATGTTTATACAGATAGCGGTGTAGATATTTCCATGTATATACAGATGGCTGTGTAGATATTTCCATGTTTATACAGATGGCTATGTAGATATTTCCATGTTTATACAGACGACTTTGTAGGTATTTCCATGTTTATACAGATGGCGATGTAGGTATTTCCATGTTTATAGAGATAGCTGTGTAGATATTTCCATGTTTCTACAGATAGCGGTGTAGATATTTCCATGTTCATAGAGATCGCGGTGTAGATATTTCCATGTTTATACAGACAGCAGTGGAGATATTTCCATGTTTATACACATAGCAGTGTACATATTTCCATGTTTATAGAGACAGCGGTGTGGGTATTTCCATGTTTATACAGATAGCGGTGCAGATATTTCCATGTTTATACAGATGCCTATGCAGGTATTTCTATATTTATACAGAGGGCTCTGTAGATATTTCCATGTTTATACAGATGGCAGTGTAGATTTTTCCATGTTCCTACACATGACTGTGTAGGTATTTCCATGTTTATACAGATGGCTTTGTAGATATTTCCGTGTTTATAGAGATAGCGGTGTAGATATTTCCATGTTTATACAGATAGCGGTGTAAATATTTCCATGTTTATACAGATCGTGGTGTAGATATTTCCATGTTTATACAGAAAGCGGTGTAGAAATTTCCATGTTTATACAGACCGCAGTGTAGAGATCTCCCTGTTTATACAGATAGCGGTGTAGATATTTCCATGTTTGTACAGATGGCGGTGTTGGTGTTTCCATCTATACACAGATTGCAGTGTAGGTATTTCCATGTGTATACAGATGGCATTGTAGATATTTCCATGTTATACAGATGGTGGTGTAGATATTTCCATGTTTATACTGATGACTGTATAGGTATTTCGATGTTTTTACAGATGGCATTGTAGATATTTCCATGTTTATAGAGATAGCAGTGTAGATATTTCCATGTTTATACAGATGTCAGTGTAGATATTTCCATGTTTATAGAGATAGCGGTGTAGATATTTCCATATTTATACAGATATCGGTGTAGATATTTCCATGTTTATACAGATTGCAGTGTAAATATTTCCATGTTTATACAGATCACGGTGTAGATATTTCCAGGTTTTTAGAGATAGCAGTGTAGATATTTCCATGTTTGTACAGATAGCGGTTTAGCTATTTCCATGTTTATACAGACCGCGGTGTAGATATTTCCATGTTTATACAGATAGCGGTGCAGATATTTCCATGTTTGTACAGATAGCGGTGCAGATATTTCCATGTTTGTACAGATGGCGGTGTTGATATTTCCATCTATACACAGATGACCGTGTAGATATTTCCATGTTTATACAGAATGCGGCGCAGATATTTCCAT
Source organism: Pan troglodytes (assembly GCF_028858775.2). Taxonomy (NCBI): domain Eukaryota; kingdom Metazoa; phylum Chordata; class Mammalia; order Primates; family Hominidae; genus Pan; species Pan troglodytes. The sequence continues at coordinate 4,383,026 of NC_072419.2, read as the reverse complement.
GGTTATGTAGAAGGCGGTGTAGATATTTCCATGTATATACAGATAGCGGTGTAGATATTTCCATGTATATACAGATGGCTGTGTAGATATTTCCATGTTTATACAGATGGCTGTGTAGATATTTCCATGTTTATACAGATGACTTTGTAGGTATTTCCATGTTTATACAGATGGCAATGTAGGTATTTCCATGTTTATAGAGATAGCTGTGTAGATATTTCCATGTTTATACAGATAGCGGTGTAGATATTTCCATGTTTATAGAGATCGCGGTGTAGATATTTCCATGTTTATACAGACAGCAGTGGAGATATTTCCATGTTTATACACATAGCAGTGTACATATTTCCATGTTTATAGAGACAGCGGTGTAGGTATTTCCATGTTTATACAGATAGCGGTGCAGATATTTCCATGTTTATACAGATGTCTATGCAGGTATTTCCATATTTATACAGAGGGCTCTGTAGATATTTCCATGTTTATACAGATGGCAGTGTAGATTTTTCCATGTTCCTACACATGACTGTGTAGGTATTTCCATGTTTATACAGATGGCCTTGTAGATATTTCCGTGTTTATAGAGATAGCGGTGTAGATATTTCCATGTTTATACAGATAGCGGTGTAAATATTTCCATGTTTATACAGATCGTGGTGTAGATATTTCCATGTTTATACAGATACCGGTGTAGAAATTTCCATGTTTATACAGACCGCAGTGTAGAGATCTCCCTGTTTATACAGATAGCGGTGTAGATAATTCCATGTTTGTACAGATGGCGTGTGTTGGTGTTTCCATCTATACACAGATTGCCGTGTAGGTATTTCCATGTGTATACAGATGGCATTGTAGATATTTCCATGTTATACACATGGTGGTGTAGATATTTCCATGTTTATACTGATGACTGTATAGGTATTTCCTTGTTTTTACAGATGGCATTGTAGATATTTCCATGTTTATAGAGATAGCAGTGTAGATATTTCCATGTTTATACAGATGGCGGTGTAGATATTTCCATGTTTATAGAGATAGCGGTGTAGATATTTCCATATTTATACAGATATCGGTGTAGATATTTCCATGTTTATACAGATAGCAGTGTAAATATTTCCATGTTTATACAGATCACGGTGTAGATATTTCCAGGTTTATAGAGATAGCAGTGTAGATATATCCATGTTTATACAGATAGCGGTTTAGCTATTTCCATGTTTATACAGACCGCGGTGTAGATATTTCCATGTTTATACAGATAGCGGTGCAGATATTTCCATGTTTGTACAGATGGCGGTGTTTATATTTCCATCTATACACAGATGACCGTGTAGATATTTCCATGTTTATACAGAAGGCGGCGCAGATATTTCCATGGATATGTAGAAGGCCGTGTAGATATTTCCATGTTTATACAGATAGCGGTGTAGATATTTCCATGTATATACAGATGGCTGTGTAGATATTTCCATGTTTATACAGATGGCTGTGTAGATATTTCCATGTTTATACAGATAGCGGTTTAGCTATTTCCATGTTTATACAGACCGCGGTGTAGATATTTCCATGTTTATACAGATAGCGGTGCAGATATTTCCATGTTTGTACAGATGGCGTTGTTGATATTTCCATCTTTACACAGATGACCGTGTAGATATTTCCATGTTTATACAGAAGGCGGGACAGATATTTCCATGGATATGTAGAAGGCGGTGTAGATATTTCCATGTTTATACAGATAGCGGTGCAGATATTTCCATGTTTATACAGATGCCTATGCAGATATTTCCATATTTATACAGAGGGCTCTGTAGATATTTCCATGTTTATACAGATGGCAGTGTAGATTTTTCCATGTTCCTACACATGACTGTGTAGGTATTTCCATGTTTATACAGATGGCTTTGTAGATATTTCCATTTTTATAGAGATAGCGGTGTAGATACTTCCATGTTTATACAGATAGCGGTGTAACTATTTCCATGTTTATACAGATCGTGGTGTAGATATTTCCATGTTTATACAGATACCGGTGTAGAAATTTCCATGTTTATACAGACCGCAGTGTAGATATTTCCATGTTTATACAGATAGCGGTGTAGATATTTCCATGTTTGTACAGATGGCGGTGTTGATGTTTCCATCTATACACAGATTGCCGTGTAGGTATTTCCATGTGTATACAGATGACATTGTAGATATTTCCATGTTTATACAGATGGTGGTGTAGATATTTCCATGTTTATACAGATGACTGTATAGGTATTTCCATGTTTTTACAGATAGCATTGTAGTTGTTTCCATGTTTATAGAGATAGCAGTGTAGATATTTCCATGTTTATACAGATAGCGGTTTAGCTATTTCCATGTTTATACAGACCGCGGTGTACACATTTCCATGTTTATACAGATAGCGGTGCAGATATTTCCATGTTTGTACAGATGGAGGTGTTGATATTTCCATCTATACACAGATGACTGTGTATATATTTCCATGTTTATACAGAAGGCGGCGCAGATATTTCCATGGATATGTAGAAGGCGGTGTAGATATTTCCATGTTTATACAGATAGCGGTGTAGATATTTCCATGTATATACAGATGGCTGTGTAGATATTTCCATGTTTACACAGATGGCTGTGTAGATATTTCCATGTTTATACAGATGACTTTGTAGGTATTTCCATGTTTATACAGATGGCGGTGTAGGTATTTCCATGTTTATACAGATGACTTTGTTGGTATTTCCATGTTTATACAGATGGCGGTGTAGGTATTTCCATGTTTATAGAGATAGCTGTGTAGATATTTCGATGTTTATACATATAGAGGAGTAGATATTTCCATGTTTATACAGATAGCGGTGTAGATATTTCCATGTTTTTACAGATATTGGTGTAGATATTTCCATGTTTACACAGATTGCGGTGTAGATATTTCCATCTTTCTACAGATGGCATTGTAGATATTTCCATGTTTATACAGATGGCGGTGTAGATATGTCCATGTTTATATAGATGGTGGTGTAGATATTACCATGTTTAAACAGATAGCGCTGTAGATATTTCCACGTTTATACAGATAGCGGTGTAGATATTTCCATGTTTATACAGATGGCGGTGTAGATATTTCCATGTTTATAGAGATGGCGGTGTAGATATTTCCATGTTTATACAGATATCGGTGTAAATATTTCCATGGTTATACAGATCACGGTGTAGATATTTCCATGTTTCTACAGATTGCGGTGTAGATATTTCGATGCTTATGCAGATCGCGGTGTAGATATTTCCATGTTTATACAGATCACGGTGTAGATATTTCCTTGTTTATGCAAATAGCGGTGTAGTTATTTCCATGTTTATACAGATAGCGGTGTAGATATTTCCTTGTTTATACAAATAGCAGTGTAGATATTTCCATGTTTATACAGATCACAGTGTAGATATTTCCTTGTTTATACAAATAGCGGTGTAGTTATTTCCATGTATATACAGATAGCGGTGTAGATATTTCCATGTATATACAGATGGCTGTGTAGATATTTCCATGTTTATACAGATGGCTTTATAGATATTTCCATGTTTATACAGATGACTTGTAGGTATTTCCATGCTTATACAGATGGCGGTGTAGATATTTCCATGTTTATAGAGATAGCTGTGTAGATATTTCCATGTTTCTACAGATAGCGGTGTAGATATTTCCATGTTTATACAGATCGCGTTGTAGATATTTCCATGTTTATGGAGATCGCTGTGTGGATATTTCCATGTTTCTACAGGTAGCGGTGTAGATATTTCCATGTTTATACAGATCGCGGTGTAGATATTTCCATGTTTATGCAGATCGCGATGTAGATATTTCCATGTTTATAGAGATAGCGGTGTAGATATTTCCATGTTTTTACAGATATTGGTGTAGATATTTCCATGTTTACACGGATAGCGGTGTAGATATTTCCATCTTTCTACATATGGCATTGTAGATATTTCCATGTTTATACAGATGGCGGTGTAGATATTTCCATGTTTATATAGATGGTGATGTAGATATTACCATGTTTATACAGATAGCGGTGTAGATATTTTCAGGTTTATACAGATAGCGGTGTAGATATTTCCATGTTTGTACAGATGGCGGTGTAGATATTTCCATGTTTATAGAGATGGCGGTGTAGATATTTCCTTGTTTATACAGATATCGGTGTAAATAGTTCCATGTTTATACAGATCACGGTGTACATATTTCCATGTTTATAGAGATGGCGGTGTATATATTTCCATGTTTATACAGATAGCGGTGTAGATATTTCCATGTTTATACAGACCACGGTGTAGATATTTCCATGTTTATACAGATAGCGGTGCAGAGATTTCCATGTTTGTACAGATGGCGGTGTTGATATTTCCATCTATACACAGATGACCGTGTAGATATTTCCATGTTTATACAGATGGCGGCGCAGATATTTCTATGGATATGTAGATGGCGGTGTACATATTTCCATGTATATACAGATAGCGGTGTAGTTATTTCCATGTTTATATAGAGAGCGGTGCAGATATATCCATATATGTACGCATGGCTGTGTAGATATTTCCATGTTTATACAGATGACAGTGTAGATATTTCCATGTTTATACAGATAACTTTGTCAGTATTTCCATGTTTATACAGATGGCGGTGTAGATATTTCGATGTTTATAGAGATAGTAGTGGAGATATTTCCATGTTTATAGAGATAGCGGTGTAGATATTTCCACGTTTATACTGATCGCGGTGTAGTTATTTCCGTGTTTATAGAGATAGCGGTGTGGATATTTCCATGTTTATACAGATAGCGGTGTAGATATTTCCATGTTTATAGAGATGGCGTTGTAGATATTTCCATGTTTATACAGATCACAGTGTAGATATTTCCTTGTTTATACAGATAGCGGTGTAGTTATTTCCATGTTTATACAGATAGCGGTGTAGATATTTCCATGTATATACAGATGGCTGTGTAGATATTTCATATTTATACAGATGACTTGTAGGTATTTCCATGTTTATACAGATGGCGGTGTAGATATTTCCATGTTTATAGAGATAGCTGTGTAGATATTTCCATGTTTCTACAGATAGCGGTGTAGATATTTCCATGTTTATACAGATCGTGGTGTAGATATTTCCATGTTTATGCAGATCGCGTTGTAGATATTTCCATGTTTCTACAGATTGCGGTGTAGATATTTCCAGGTTTATACAGATAGCGGTGTAGGTATTTCCATGTTTATACAGATGGCGGTGTAGATATTTCCATTTTTATATAGATGGTGGTGTAGATATTACCATGTTTACACAGATAGCGGTGTAGATATTTCCAGGTTTATACAGATAGCGGTGTAGATATTTCCAGGTTTATACAGATAGCGGTGTAGATATTTCCTTGTTTTTACAGATATTGGTGTAGATATTTCCATGTTTACACAGATTGCGGTCTAGATATTTCCATCTTTCTACAGACGGCATTGTAGATATTTCCATGTTTATACAGATGGCGGTGTAGATATTTCCATGTTTATATAGATGGTGGTGTAGATATTACCATGTTTACACAGATAGCGGTGTAGATATTTCCAGGTTTATACAGATAGCGGTGTAGGTATTTCCAGGTTTATACAGATAGCGGTGTAGATAATTCCATGTTTATACAGATAGCGGTGTAGATATTTCCATGTTTATAGAGATGGCGGTGTAGATATTTCCATGTTTATACAGATATCGGTGTAAATATTTCCATGGTTATACAGATCACGGTGTAGATATTTCCATGTTTCTACAGATAGCGGTGTATATATTTCCATGTTTATACAGATAGCGGTGTAGATATTTCCATGTTTATACATAGCACGGTGTAGATATTTCCATGTTTATACAGATAGCGGTGCAGATATTTCCATGTTTGTACAGATGGCGGTGTTGATATTTCCATGTATACACAGATGACCGTGTAGATATTTCCATGTTTATACAGATGGTGGCGCAGATATTTCTATGGATATGTAGATGGCGGTGTAGATATTTCCATGTATATACAGATAGCGGCGTAGTTATTTCCATGTTTATATAGAGAGCGGTGTAGATATTTCCATATATGTACACATGGCTGTGTAGATATTTCCATTTTTATATAGATGGCGGTGTAGATATTTCCAAGTTTATAGAGATAACTTTGTCAGTATTTCCATGTTTATACAGATAGCAGTGTAGATATTTCCATTTTTATTTGAATAGCGGTTTTGATATTTCATATTTATACAGATAGCGGTGTAGATATTTCCATGTTTATACAGATTGCGGTGTAGATATTTCCACGTTTATACAGATGACGGAGTAGATATTTCCATCTTTCTACAAATGGCAGTGTAGATATTTCCATGTTTATAGAGATAGCGGTGTAGATATTTCCATGTTTATATAGATGGCAATGAAGATATTTTCTTGTTTATGTAGATGGCTTTGTAGATATCTCCATGTTTAAAGAGATGGCGGTGTATATATTTCCATGTTTATGGAGATAGAGGTATAGATATTTCCATGTTTATAGAGATAGCGGTGTAGTTATTTCCATGTTTATAGAGAGAGCGGTGTAGATATTTCCATATTTCTACAGATGACTGTGTAGATATTTCCATGTTTGTACAGATGTCAGTATAGACATTTCCATGTTTATAGAGATAGCGGTGTAGATATTTTCATGTTTGTACAGATTGCCGTGGAGATATGTCCATGTTTATACAGATAAGAATGGAGATATTTCCACATTAATACACATAGCGGTGTAGATATTTCCATGTTTATACATATAGCGGTGTAGATATTTCCATGTTTATACAGATGGCTGTGCCAATATTTCCATGTGTATACACAGTTCTCTGTAGATATTTCCATGTTTATATAGATGACAGTGTACATATTTCCAGGTATATACAGATGACTCTGTAGATATTTCCATGTTAATACAGATGGCGGTGTAGATATTTCCATGTTTATAGAGATAGCGGTGTAGATATTTCCATGTTTATTGAGATAGCGGTGTAAATATTTTCATATTTATACAGATAGTGGTGTAGATATTTCCATGTTTATACAGACTGCAGTTTAGGTATTTCTATGTTTATACAGATAGCGGTGTAGATATTTCCATGTTTGTACAGATGGCGGTGTTGATATTTCCATCGGTACACCAATTGCCGTGTAGATATTTCCATCTTTATACAGATGGCTTTGTAGATATTTCCATGTTTATAGAGATAGCAGTGTAGTTATTTACATGTTCATACAGATGGCTGTGTAGATATTTCCATGTTTATAGAGATGGCGGTGTTGATATTTCCATGTTTGTACAGATGGCGGTGTTGATATTTCCATCTATACACAGATGGCCGTGTAGATATTTCCATGTTTATACTGATGGTGGCGTAGATATTTCCATGTTTCACAGATGGCGGTGTAGATACTTCCTTGTTTATACAGACAGCGGTGTTGGTGTTTCCATGTTTATACAGGTAGCGGTGTAGATATTTCCATGTTTACAGAGATAGCGGTGTAGATATTTCCATTTTTGCACAGAGTGCCGTGTAGATATTTCCATGTTTACGCAGACAGCTGTGTAGATATTTCCAAGTTTACACAGATAGCTGTGTAGATATTTCCATGTTTACACACATAGCGTGGTAAATATTTCCATGTTTATACGCATTGCGGTGTAGATATGTCCATGATTATACAGATAGCGGTGTAGATATTTTCAAGTTTATACAGATAGTGGTGGAGATATTTCCATGATATAGAGACTGCGGTATAGATACTTGCATGTTTATACAGATTGCGGTGTAGATATTTCCATGTTTACAGATATAGCGGTGTAGATATTTCCATCTTTGCACAGATTGCTGTGTAGTTATTTCCATTTTTACACAGATAGCTGGGTAGATATTTTCAAGTTTACACAGATAGCTGTGTAGGTATTTCCATGTTTACACAGATAGCATTGTATATATTTCCATGTTTATACAGATAGCGGTGTAGATATTTCCATGTTTATACAGATGGCAGTGTAGATATTTCCATGTTTATACAGATAGCGGTGTAGATATTTCCATGTTTACAGAGATAGCGGTGTATATATTTCCATCTTTGCAAAGATTGCGGTATGAGTATTGCCAAATTTACACAGATAGCGTTGTAGATATTTCCAATTTTACACAGATAGCTGTGTAGATATTTCCATGTTTACAGAGATAGCATTGTAGATATTTCCATGTTTATACAGCTCACGGTGTAGATATTTCCATCTTTATACAGATGGCAGTGTAGACATTTCCATGTTTATACAGATAGCGGTGTAGACATTTACATGTCTATAGAGGTAGCAGTGTAGGTATTTCCATATTTATACAGATTGCGGTGTAGATATTTCCATCTTTATACCGATGGCAGTGTAGATATTTCCATGTTTATACAGATAGCGGTGTAGATATTTACATGTCTATAGAGGTAGCAGTGTAGGTATTTCCATATTTATACAGATTGTGGTGTAGATATTTCCGTCTTTATACAGATGGCGGTGTAGATATTTCCATGTTTATACGATGGCAGTGAAGATATTTCCATGTATATACAGATAGTGGTGTAGATATTTCCATGTTTATACAGATGGTGGTGTAGATACTTCCATGTTTCTTAAGATGGCGGTGTAGATATTTTCATGTTTATAGAGATGGCGGTGTAGATATTTCCATGTATATAGAGATTGCAGTGTAGATATTTCCATGTTTATAGAGAAATCGGTGTAGGTATTTCCATGTTTATAGAGATAGCGGTGTGTATATTTCCATATTTATACAGATAATGGTGTAGGTATTTCCATGTTTATACAGATGGCAGTGTAGATATTTCCTTGTTTATACAGATATTGGTGTAGATATTTCCAGGTTTATACAGAGAGCGGTGTAGATATTTCCACGTTTTACAGATAGTGGTGTAGATATTTCCATCTTTATACAGATAGTGGTGCAGATATTTCCATGTTTACACAAATAGCCATGTAGATATTTCTATGTTTACACAGATAGAGTTGCAGATATTTCCATGTTTATAAAGACAGCGGTGCAGATATTTCCATGTTTATACAGATGGCGGTGAGGCTATTTCCATGTTTATACAGATATCGGTGTGGGTATTTCCATGTTTATACAGTAGCGGTATAGATATTTCAATGTTTATAGAGATGACTGTCTAGATATTTCCATGTTTATACAGCTTTCCGTGTAGATATTTCCATGTTTATACATATGGTGGTGTAGATATTTCCATGTTTATAGAGATGACTGTGAAGTTATTTCCATGTTTACAGATGTCAGTGTAGATATTTTCATGTTTATAGAGATAACGATGTAGATATTTCCATGTTTATACAGATAGAGGTGTAGACAGTTCCATGATTAGAGAGATAGCGTTGTAGATATTTTCATATTTATACAGATAGCGGTGTAGATCTTTCCAGGTTTATACAGATAGCGGTGTAGATATTTCCATGTTTATACAGATAGTGGTGTAGATATTTCCATGTCTATAGAGATGGCGTTGTAGGTATTTCCATGTTTATAGAGATATCGGTGTAGATATTTCCATGTTTATACAACTCGCAGTGCAGATATTTCCATCTTTATACAGATGGCAGTGAAGATTTTTCCATGTTTATACAGATAGTGGTGTAGATATTTCCATGTTTATACAGATGATGGTGTAGATACAGCCATGTTTCTGAAGATGGCGGTGTAGACATTTTCAGGTTTATAGAGATGGCGGTGTAGATAATTCCATGTTTATAGAGATTGCGATGTTGATATTTCCATGTTTATAGAGAAAGCGGTGTTGGTATTTCCATATTTATAGAGATATCGCTGTAGATATTTGCATATTTCTACAGATATTGGTGTAGGTATTTCCATGTTTATACAGATGGCGGTGAAGATATTTCCATGTTTCTACAGATGGCGGTGTAGATATTTCCTTGTTTATACAGATAACGGTGTAGATATTTCCATGTTTATACAGATAGCGGTGTAGATATTTCCATGTTTTCAGAGAAAGCGGTGTAGATATTTCCCTCTTTGCACAGATTGCTGTGTAGATATTTCCATTTTTACACAGAAACCTGTGTAGATCTTTCCAAGTTTACACAGATAGCTGTGTAGATATTTCCATGTTTACACAGATAGCGTTGTAGATATTTCCATGTTTATACAGATACCGGTGTAGATATTTCCATGTTTATACAGATAGCGGTGCAGATATTTCCATGTTTATACAGATAGTGGTGGAGATATTTCCCTGTTTATACAGATAGCGATGTAGATATTTCCATGTTTATACAGATAACGGTGTAGATATTTCCATGTTTGTAGAGAAAGCAGTGTAGTTATTTCCATGTTTATACAGATGGCTGTGTAGATTTTTCCAAGTTTATAAAGATAGCGGTGTAGATATTTCCATCTTTATACAGATAGCGGTGTAAATATTTCCGTGTTTATACAGATGGCGGTGTAGATAGTTCCATGTTTATGGAGATGGCGGTGTAGATATTTTCATGTTTATAGAGATAGCGCTGTAGGTATTTCCTTGTTTATACAGATAGTTGTGTAGATACATCCACGTTTATACAGATGGCTGTGTAGATATTTCCATGTGTATGCAGATGACTCTGTACATATTTGTATGTTTACTCAAATGGCGGTGTAGATATTTAAACATTTTTACAGAAAGCAGTGCAGATATTTCCATATTTATACAGATAACGGTGTAGATAAATCCATGATTACACAGATAGCGATGTAGATATTTCCATGTTTATACAGATATTGGTGTAGATATTTCCATGTTTACAGAGATAGCGGTGTAGATATTTCCATCTTTGCACAGATTGCGGTGTATATATTTCCAACTTTACACAGATAGCGGTGTAGATATTTTCATATTTATACAGATCGTGGTGTAGATATTTCCATCTTTCCACAGATGGCAGTTTAGATATTTTCATGTTTATACAGATGACAGTGTAGATATTTCCATGTTTTTACAGAAAGCGGTGTAGATATTTCCATGTTCATGCAGATGGCAGTGTAGATATTTCCATGTTTATAGAGATGGCGGTGTAGCTATTCCTATGTTTATAGAGATAGCGGTGTAGTTATTTCAATGTGTATAGAGATGGAGGTGTAGGTATTTCCATGTTTATGCAGATCGCGGTGTAGATATTTCCATGTTTTTACAGATATTGCTGTAGATATTTCCATGTTTACACAGATTGCGGTGTAGATATTTCCATGTTTATACAGATATTGGTGTAGATATTACCATATTTATACAGATCGCGGTGTTGAAATTACCATGTTTATAGGGATAGCGGTGCAAATATTTCCACATTTATACAGATAGCGGTGTAGTTATTAACATGTTTATACAGATAGCGGTGTAGATATTTCCATGTATAAACTGATGTCTGTGTAGATATTTCCATGTTTAAACAGATGGTAGTGTAGATATTTCCTAGTTTATACAAATAGCGGTGTATTTATTTCCATGTTTATACAGATAGCGGTGTAGATATTTCCATGTATATACAGACGGCTGTGTAGATATTTCCATGTTTATACAGATGGCTGTGTAGATATTTCCATGTTTATACAGATGTCTTTGTAGGTATTTCCATGTTTATACAGATTGCGGTGTAGACATTTCCATGTTTATAGAGATAGCTGTGTAGATATTTCCAAGTTTATACAGATAGCGGGGTAGATATTTCCATGTTACTAGACATGACTGTGTTGGTATTTCCATGTTTATACTGATGGCTTTGTAGATATTTCCATGTTTATAGAGATAGCGGTGTAGATATTTCCATGTTTATACAGATAGCTGTGTAAATATTTCCATGTTTATACAGTTCGTGGTGTAGATATTTCCATGTTTATACAGATACCGGTTTAGAAATTTCCATGTTTATACAGACCGCAGTGTAGATATTTCCATATTTATACAGAGAGCGGTGTAGATATTCCCATGTTTGTACAGATGGCGGTGTTGATGTTTCCATCTATACACAGATTGCCGTGTAGGTATTTCCATGTGTATACAGATGGCATGGTAGATATTTCCATGTTTATACAGATGGTGGTGTAGATATTTCCATGTTTATACAGATGACTGTATAGGTATTTCCATGTTTTTACAGATGGCATTGTAGATATTTCCATGTTTATAGAGATAGCAGTGTAGATATTTCCATGTTTATATAGATGGCGGTATAGATATTTCCATGTGTATAGAGATAGCGGTGAAGGTATTTCCATATTTATACAGATAACGGTGTAAATATTTCCATGTTTATACAGATCATGGTGTAGATATTTCCATGTTTATAGAGATAGCGGTGTAGATATTTCCATGTTTGTACAGATAGCGGTTTAGATATTTCCATGTTTATACAGACCGCAACGTAGATATTTCCATGTTTATACAGATAGCGGTGTAGATATTTCCATGTTTGTACAGATGGCGGTGTTGATATTTCCATCTATACACAGATGACCGTGTAGATATTTCCATGTTTATACAGACGGCGGCACAAATATTTCCATGGATATGTAGATGGCGGTATGGATATTTCCATGTTTATACAGATAGCAGTGTAGTTATTTCCATGTTTATATAGATAGCGGTGTAGATATTTCCATGTATATACTCATGGCTGTGTAGATATTTCCATGTTTATACAGAAGGCGGTGTAGATATTTCCATGTTTATACCGACAACTTTGTAAGTATTTCCATGTTTCTACAGATGGCGTTGTAGATACTTCGATTTTTATAGAGATAGCAGTGGAGATATTTCCATGTTTATAGAGATAGCGGTGTAGATATTTCCAAATTAATACTGATCGCGGTGTAGTTAATTCCATGTTTATACTCATCGCGGTGTAGATATTTCCATGTTTATACAGATCATGGTGTAGATATTTCCATGTTTATACAGGTCGCGGTGTTAATATTACCATGTTTATAGGGATAGCGGTGCAAATATTTCCACATTTATGCAGATAGCGGTGTAGTAATTAGCATGTTTATACAGATAGCCGTGTAGATATTTCCATGTATATACAGATATCTGTGTATATATTTCCATGTTTAAACAGATGGCGGTGTAGATATTTCCTTGTTTATACAAATAGCGGTGTAGTTATTTCCATGTTTATACAGATCACGGTGTAGGTATTTCCTTGTTTATACAAATAGCGGTGTAGTTATTTTCATGTTTATACAGATAGCGGTGTAGATATTTCCTTGTTTATATAAATAGCGGTGTAGATATTTCCATGTTTATACAAATAGGGGTGTAGTTATTTGCATGTTTATACAGATAGCGGTGTACATATTCCCATGTATATACAGATGGCTGTATAGATATTTCCATGTTTATACAGATGACTTTGTAGTTATTTCCATGTATATACAGATGGCGGTGTAGGTGTTTCCATGTTTATACAGATCACGGTGTAGATATTTCCATGTTTATACAGATCGCGGTGTAGATATTTCCATGTTTATACAGATCGCGGTGTAGATATTTCCATGTTTTTACAGATATTGGTGTAGATATTTCCATGTTTACACAGATTGCGGTGTAGATATTTCCATCTTTCTACAGATGGCATTGTGGATATTTCCATGTTTATACAGATGGCTGTGTAGATATTTCCACGTTTATATAGATGGTGGTGTAGATATTACCATGTTTATACAGATAGCGGTGTAGATATTTCCATGTTTATACAGATCTTGGTGAAGATATTTCCATGTTTATACAGATCGCGGTGTAGATATTTCCATGTTTATACAGATCGCAGTGTAGATATTTCCATTTTTATAGAGATAGCGGTTTTGATATTTCATATTTATACAGATAGCGGTGTAGATATTTCCATGTTTATACAGATTGCGGTGTAGATATTTCCATGATTATTCAGATAGCGGTGTAGATATTTCCACGTTTATAGAGATGGCGGTGTAGATACTTCCATCTTTCTACAAATGGCATTGTAGATATTTCCATGTTTATAGAGATGGCAGTTTAGGTATTTCCATGTTTATATAGATGGCAGTGTAGATATTTTCTTGTTTATGTAGATGGCGTTGTAGATATCTCCATGTTTAAAGAGATGGCGGTGTATATACTTCCATGTTGATGGAGATAGCTTTGTAGATATTTCCATGTTTATAGAGATAGCAGAGTAGTTATTTCCATGTTTATAGAGATTGAGGTGTAGATATTTCCATATTTCTATAGATGACTGTGCAGATATTTCCATGTTTGTACAGATGGCAGTGTAGATATTTCCATGTTTATAGATATAGCGGTTTAGATATTTTCATGTTTATTCAGAATGCGGTGGAGATATGTCCATATTTATACAGATAGAAATGGAGATATTTCCTCGTTAATACACATAGCGGTGTAGATATTTCCATGTTTATACAGATTGCGGTGTAGATATTTCCATGTTTATACTGATCGCGATGTAGATATTTCCGTGTTTATAAAGATGGCGGTGTAGATATTTCCATGTTCATAGAGATAGTGGTGTTGATTTTTCCTTGTTTATAGAGATAGCGGTGTGTATATTTCCATGTTTATACAGATAGGTGTGTAGATATTTCCATGTTTATAGAGATGGCAGTGGAGATATTTACATGTTTATACAGATCACGGTGTAGATGTTTCCATGTTTATACAGATCATGGTGTAGATATTTCCATGTTTATAGTGATCGCGGTGTTGATATTACCATGTTTATAGGGATAGCGGTGCAAATATTTCCACATTTATACAGATAGCGGTGTAGTTATTAGCATGTTTATACAGATAGCGGTGTAGATATTTCCATGTATATACGCATGGCTGTGTAGATAATTCCATGTTTATACAGATGGCGGTGTTGATTTTACCATGTTTATAGGGATAGCGGTGCAAATATTTCCACATTTATACAGATAGCGGTGTAGTTATTAGCATGTTTATACAGATAGCAGTGTAGATATTTCCATGTATAAACAGATGTCTGTGTATATATTTCCATGTTTATATAGATGGCGGTGTAGATATTTCCTTGTTTATAAAAATAGCGGTGTAGACATTTCCATGTATATACAGCTCGCGGGGTAGATATTTCCATCTTTATACAGATGGCAGTGTACACATTTCCATGTTTATACAGATAGCGGTGTAGATATTTCCATGTCTATAGAGATAGCGGTGTAGTTATTTCCATATTTCTACAGATTGCGGTGTAGATATTTCCATCTTTATACAGATGGCAGTGTAGATATTTCCATGTTTATACAGATGGCAGAGAAGATATTTCCATATTTATACAGATAGTGGTGTAGATATTTCGATGTTTATACAGATTGCGGTGTAGATACATCCATGTTTCTGAAGATGGCGGTGTAGATATTTTCATGTTTATAGAGATGGAGGTGTAGATATTTCCATGTATATAGAGATAGCCTTGTAGATATTTTCATGTTCATAGAGAAAGTGGTGTAGTTATTTCCATGTTTATACAGATATCGGTGTAGATATTTCCATGTTTACAGAGATAGCGGTGTAGGTATTTCTATCTTTGCACAGATTGCGGTGTAGATATTTCCAAGTTTACACAGATAGCTGTGTAGATATTTTCATGTTTACAGAGATAGCATTGTAGATATTTCCATGTTTATACAGATTGCTGTGTAGTTATTTCCATGTTGATATAGATAGCGGTGTAGATAGTTCCATGTTTATACAAGTAGTGGTGTAGAAATTCCCATGCTTACACAGATCGCTTTGTAGACATTTCCATCTTTCTACAGATGTCAGTGTAGATATTTCCAAGTTTGTACAGATGGCAGTGCAGATATTTCCATGTTTATGCAGATGTCGGTGTAGATATTTCCATGTTTATGCAGATGGCGGTGTAGATATTTCCATGTTTATAGAGATGGCGGTGTAGTTATTGCTATGTTTATAGAGATAGCGGTGCAAATATCTCCATGTTTATAGAGATGGTGGTGTAAGTATTTTCATGTTTATAGAGATAGCGCTGTAGATATTTCCATGTTTATACAGATAACGGTATTGGTATTTCCATGTTTATACAGATAGCGTTGTAGATATTTCCATGTTTATGCAGCTCGCGGTGTAGATATTTCCATCTTTATACAGATGGCAGTGTAAATATTTCCATGTTTATACAGATATCGGTGTACATATTTCCTTGTCTATTGAGATAGCGGTGTAGTTATTTCCATCTTTATACAGATTGCGGTGTAGATATTTCCATCTAATACAGATGGCGGTGTAGGTGTATCCATGTTTATACAGATGGCAGTGAAGATATTTCCATGTTTATACAGATAGTAGTGTAGATATTTCCATGTTTATACACATAGCGGTGTAGATACATCCATGTTTCTGAAGATGGCGGTGTAGATATTTTCATGTTTATAGAGATGGAGTTGTAGATGTTTCCATGTATATAGAGATAGCAGTGTAGATATTTTCATGTTTATAGAGAAAGCGTTGTAAGTATTTCCATGTTTATAGAGATAGCGGTGTAGATATTTCCATATATACAGATAGCGGTGTAGGTATTTCCACGTTTATACAGATTGCGGTGTAGGTATTTCCATGTTTCTACAGATGGCGGTGTAGATATTTCCTTGTTTATACAGACAGCGGTGTAGATATTTCCATGTTTATACAGATAGCGGTGGAGATATTTCCCTGCTTATACAGATAGCGATGTAGATATTTTCATGTTTATACAGATAGCGGTGTAGATATTTCCATGTTTATACAGAGAGCGGTGTAGATATTTCCATGTTTATACAGATGGCTGTGTAGATAATTCCAGGTGTGTACAGATGGCAGTGTAGATATTTCCATGTTTATACAGATGGTGCTGTAGTTATTTCCATGTTTATACAGATGGCAGTGTAGATATTTCCATGTTTTTACAGATAACGGTGTAGATATTTCCTTGTTTACAGAGATAGCGGTGTAGATATTTCCATCTTTGCACAGATTGCGGTGTGAGTATTGCCAAATTTACACACATAGCGGTGTAGATATTTCCAAGTTTACACAGATATCTGTGTAGATATTTCCATGTTTACAGAGATAGCATTGTAGATATTTCCATGTTTATACAGATTGCGGTGTAGTTATTTCCATGTTGATAGGGATAGCTGTGTAGATATTTCCATGTTTATAGAGGTAGTGGTGTAGAAATTCCAATGTTTATACAGATCGCTTTGTAGGCATTTCCATCTTTCTACAGATGTCAATGTAGATATTTCCAAGTTTATACAGATGGCAGTGTAGATATTTCCCTTTTATACAGATGTCTGTGTAGATATTTCCATGTTAATGCAGATGGCGGTGTAGATATTTACATGTTTATACAGGTGGCGGTGTAGATATTTCCATCTTTATACAGATGGCAGTGAAGATATTTCCATATTTATACAGATAGTGGTGTAGATATTTCCATGTTTATACAGATGGCGGTGTAGATACATCCAAGTTTCTGAAGATGGCAGTGTAGATATTTTCATGTTTATAGAGATGGAAGTGTAGATATTTCCATGTATATAGAGATAGCAGTGTAGATATTTTCATGTTTATAGAGAAAGCGGTGTAGGTATTTCCATGTTTATACAGATGGCAGTGTAGATATTTCCATGTTTATACAAACATCGGTGCAGATATTTTCATGTTTATAGAGATGGTGGTGTAGTTATTTCTATGTTTATAGAGATAGCGGTGTAAATATCTCCATGTTTATAGAGACGGTGGTGTAAGTATTTTCATGTTTATAGAGATAGCGCTGTAGATATTTCCATGTTTATACACATAACGGTGTTGGTATTTCCATGTTTATACAGATAGTGGTGTAGATATTTCCATGTTTATACAGCTTGCGGTGTAGATATTTCCATCTTTATAAAGATTGCAGTGTAGATATTTCCATGTTTATACAGATAGCGGTGTAGATATTTCCATGTCTAAAGAGATAGCGGTGTAGGTATTTCCATATTTATACAGATTGCGGTGTAGATATTTCCATCTTCATACAGATGGCGGTGTAGATATTTCCATGTTTATACAGATGGCAGTGAAGGTATTTCCATGTTTATACAGGTTTTGGTGTAGATATTTTCATGTTTATAGAGATGGCGGTGTAGATATTTACATGTTTATACAGATGTCTGTGTAGATAATTCCATGTTTATGCCGATAGCGGTGTAGATATTTCCAAGTTTATAGAGATGGCGGTCTAGTTATTTCTAAGTTTATAGAGATAGCGTTGTAAATATTTCCATGTTTATAGAGATGGTGGTGTAAGTATTTTCATGTTTAAAGAGATAGAGGTGTAGATATTTCCATGTTTATACAGAATGCGGTGTAGATATTTCCATGTTTATACAGCTGGCGGTGTAGATATTTCCATCTTTATACAGATGGCAGTGTAGATATTTCCATGTTTATACAGATGGCGGTGTAGATATTTCCTTGTCTATAGAGTTAGTGGTGTAGTTATTTCCATATTTATACAGATTGCGGTGTAGATATTTCCATCTTTATACAGATGGCGGTGTAGATATTTCCATGTTTATACAGATGGCAGTGAAGGTATTTCCATGTTTATACAGATAGTGGTGTAGATATTTCCATGTTTATACTGATGTCGGTGTAGATACATCCATGTTTCTGAAGATGGCGGTGTAGATATTTTCATGTTTATAGAGATGGCGGTGTAGATATTTCCATGTATATAGAGATAGCAGTGTAGATATTTCCATGTTTATAGAGAAATCGGTGTTGGTATTTCCATGTTTATAGAGATAGCGGTGTGGATATTTCCATATTTATACAGATAGCGGTGTACGTATTTCCATGTTTATACAGATGGCAGTGTAGATATTTCGTTGTTTATACAGATATCGGTGTAGATATTTCCAGGTTTATACAGAGAGCGGTGTAGATATTTCCACGTTTTACAGATAGTGGTGTAGATATTTCCGTCTTTATACAGATAGCGGTGCAGATATTTCCATGTTTATACAAATAGCCTTGTAGATATTTCTATGTTTACACAGACAGAGTTGCAGATATTTCCATGTTTATAAAGATAGAGGTGCAGATATTTCCATGTTTATACCGATAGAGGTGTGGCTATTTCCATGTTTATACAGATAGCGGTGTGGCTATTTCAATGTTTATACAGATAGCGGTATAGATATTTACATGTTTATAGAGATGACTGTCTAGATATTTCCATGTTTATACAGCTTTCCGTGTAGATATTTCCATGATCATACAGATGGTGGTGTAGATATTTCCATGTTTATACAGATGACTGTGAAATTATTTCCATGTTTATACACATGTCAGTGTAGATATTTTCATGTTTATAGAGATAACGATGTAGATATTTCCATGTTTATACAGATAGCGGTGTAGACATTTCCATGTTTAGAGAGATAGCGTTGTAGATATTTCCATATTTATACAGATAGCGGTGTAGATCTTTTCAGGTTTATACAGATAGCGGTGTAGATATTTCCATGTTTTCAGAGAAAGCGGTGTAGATATTTCCCTCTTTGCACAGATTGCCGCGTAGAAATTTCCATTTTTACACAGATACCTGTGTAGATATTTCCAAGTTTACACAGATAGCTGTGTAGGTATTTCCATGTTTACACAGTTAGCGTTGTAGATATTTCCATGTTTATACAGACAGCGGTGTAGATATTTCCATGTTTATACAGATAGCGGTGTAGATATTTCCATGTTTATACAGAAAGCGGTGGAGATATTTCCCTGTTTATACAGATAGCGATGTAGATATTTCCATGTTTATACAGATAACGGTGTAGATATTTGCATATTTATAGAGATAGCAGTGTAGATATTTCCATGTTTATACAGATGGCGGTGTAGATAGTTCCATGTTTATGGAGATGGCGGTGTAGATATTTTCATGGTTGTAGAGATTGTGGTGTTGATATTTCCATGTTTATAGAGATAGCGCTGTAGGTATTTCCTTGTTTATACAGATAGTTGTGTAGATACATCCATGTTTATACAGATGGCTGTGTAGATATTTCCATGTGTATACAGATGACTCTGTAGATATTTGTATGATTACACAAATGGTGGTGTAGTTATTTCCAAGTTTATACAGATAACGGTGTAGATATATCCATGTTTATACAGATAGCGATGTAGTTATTTCCATGTTTATACAGATAGTGGTGTAGATATTTCCATGTTTACAGAGATAGTGGTGTAGATTTTTGCATCTTTGCACAGATTGTGGTGTAGATATTTCCATCTTTACACAGATAGCGGTGTTGCTATTTTCATATTTATACAGATCGTGGTGTAGATGTTTCCATCTTTCCAGAGATGTCAGTTTAGATATTTCCATGTTTATACAGATGGCAGTGTAGATATTTCCATGTTTATACAGATAGCGGTGTAGATATTTCCAAGTTCATGCAGATGGCGGTGTAGATATTTCCATGTTTATAGAGATGGCGGTGTAGATATTTCTATGTTTATAGAGATAGCGGTGTAGATATTTCTATGTGTATAGAGATGGCGGTGTAGGTATTTCCATGTTTATAGAGATAGTTGTGTAGATATTTCCATGTTTATACAGACAGCGGTGTAGGTATTTCCATGTTTATACAGATCATGGTGTACATATTTCCATGTTTATACAGCTCGCGGTGTTGATATTTCCATCTTTATAGAGATGGCAGTGTAGATATTTCCATGTTTTTAGAGATGGCGGTGTAGAAATTTTCATGCTTGCACAGATAGCGGTGAAGATATTTCCATGTTTATACAGATCGTGGTGTAGATATTTACATGTTTATACAGATAGTGGTGTAGAAATTAACATGTTTATACAGACCACGGTGTAGAAATTTCCATGTTTACACACATATCGTGTTAGATATTTCCATGTTTATACAGATTGCGGTGTAGATATGTCCAAGATTATACAGATAGCGGTGTAGATATTTTCATGTTTATACAGATAGCGGTGGAGATATTTCCATGTTTATAGAGACTGCGGTATAGATATTTTCATGTTTATACAGATATCGATGTAGATATTTCCATGTTTATACAGATAGCGGTGTAGATATTTC
Organism: Pan troglodytes; assembly: GCF_028858775.2. Taxonomy (NCBI): domain Eukaryota; kingdom Metazoa; phylum Chordata; class Mammalia; order Primates; family Hominidae; genus Pan; species Pan troglodytes. The sequence continues at coordinate 4,361,702 of NC_072419.2, read as the reverse complement.
CATGTTTATAGAGATAGCGCTGTAGATATTTCCATGTTTATACAGATGGCTGTGTAGATATTTCCATGTGTATACAGATGGCGGTGTAGATATTTCCATGTTTATACATATAGCGGTGTAGATATTTCCATGTTTACAGATATAGCGGTAAAGATATTTCCAACTTTGCACAGATTGCGGTGTAGACATGGCAAACTTTACACAGATAACGGTGTAGATGTTTCCAAGTTTACACAGATAGCTGTGTAGATATTTCCATGTTTACACAGATAGCGTTGTAGATATTTCATTGTTTATAGAGATAGTGGTGTAGATATTTCCATGTTTATACAGATAGCTGTGTACATATTTCCATGTTTATACAGATGGCTGTGTAGATATTTCCATGTTTATACAGATGACTTTGTAGGTATTTCCATGTTTTTACAGATAGCGGTGTAGATATTTCCATGTTTACAGAGATAGCGGTGTAGATATTTCCATCTTTGGACAGATAGCTGTGTAGATATTTCGAAGTTTACACAGATAGCTGTGTAGATATTTCCATGTTTACACAGATAGCGGTGTAGGTATTTACATGTTTATACAGATGGCTGTGTGGATATTTCCATGTTTATGCAGATGGAAGTGTAGGTATTTCCATGTGTATAGAGATGGTGGTGTAGATATTTCCATGTTTACACAGATGATTGTGTAGATATTTGCATGTTTATACAGATGGTGGTGTAGATATATCCATGTTTAAAGAGATAACAGTGTAGATATTTCCATGTTCATACAGATAGCGGTGTTATTTCCATGTTTATACAGATAGCGGTGTAGATATTTCCATGTTTATACAGCTCACCGTGTAGATACTTCCATCTTTATAGAGATGGCAGTGTAGATATTTCCATGTTTATACTGATAGTGGTGTTGATATTTCAATGTTTATACAGATGGTGGTGTAGATAGTTCCATGTATCTGGAGATGGCGGTGTAGATATTTTCATGTTTATAGAGATTGCGGTGTAGATATTTCCTTGTTTACAGAGATTGCCTTGTAGATATTTCCATGTTTATAGAGATAGCGGTGTAGGAATTTCCATGTTTATGGAGATAGCGGTGTAGATATTTCCATGTTTGTACAGATGGCTGTGTAGATATTTCCATGTGTATACCGATGGCAGTGTAGATATTTCCATGTTTATAGTGATGGTGGTATAGGTATTTCCATGTTTATACAGATGAATTTGCAGATATTTGCATGTTTATACAGATGGTGGTGTAGAAACTTCCGTGTTTATAGAGATAACAGTGTAGATATTTCCATGTTTATAAAGCTAGCGGTGTAGGTATTTCCATGTTTATAGAGATAGCGGTGTAGATATTTCCATATTTATACAGATAGCGGTGTAGATATTTCCATGTTTATACAGATGGCGTTGTAGATATTTCCATGTTTATACAGATGGTGGAGTAGTTATTTCCTTGATTATACAGATAGCAGTGTAGATATTCACATGTTTATACAGATAGCGGTGTAGATATTTCCATGTTTATACAGATATCGGTGATGGTATTTCCATGTTTATACAGCTCGCGGTGTAGATATTTCAATCTTTATAAAGACGCGAGTGTAGATATTTCCATGTTTATACAGATAGCGGTGTAGATATTTCCATGTTTATACAGTAGCTGTGCAGGTATTTCCATGTTTATAGAGATAGCGGTGTAGACAATTCCATGTTTATACAGATGGTTGTGTAGATATTTCCATGTGTATACAGATGGCAGTTTAGATATTTCCAGGTTTATACAGATGACTGTGTAGATATTTTCATATTTTTACACATGGCAGTGGTGATATTTCCATGTTTATACAGATAGCGGTGTAGATATTTCCATGTTCATGCAGATAGTGATGTTGTTGTTTCCATGTTTATACAGATAGCGGTGTAGATATTTCCATGTTTATACAGATGGCGGTGTAGATACTTCTGTCTTTATACAGATAGTGGTGTAGATGTTTCCATGTTTATACAGATGACTGTGTAGGTATTTCCATGTTTATACAGGTGGTGGTGCAGATATTTCCATGTTTATGGAGTTAACCATGTGGATATTTCCATGTTTATAAAGATAGCGGTGTAGGCATTTCCATGTTTATAGAGATAGCGTTGTAGGTATTTCAATATTTATAAAGATAGCGGTGTAGATATTTCCATGTTTATGCAGATAGTGGTGTAGATATTTCCATGTTTATACAGATAGCGGTGTAGACATTTCCATGATTATACAGATCGTGGTGTAGATATTTGAATGTTTATACAGATAGCGGTGTAGATATTTCCATGTTTATACCGATAACGTGGTAGATATTTCCAGGTTTACAGAGATAGCGTTGTAGATATTTTGATAATTGCACAGATTGGGGTGTACATATTTTCATCTTTACACAGATGGCGTGGAACATATTTCCATGTCTAAACAGATAGGTGTGTAGATATTTCCATGTTTACACAGATATTGTAGATATGTCCATGTTTATACAGATAGCGGTGTAGATATTTCCATGTTTATAAAGATAGCTGTGTAGATATTTCCATGTTTATACAGATAGCGGTGTAGATATTTCCATGTTTATACAGAGAACGGTGTAGATATTTCCATGTTTATACAGATTGCGGTGTAGCTAATTCCATGTTTATAGAGATAGCGTTGTAGATATTTCCATGCTTATACAGATAGCTGTGCAGCTATTTCCATATGTATACAGATGGCAGTGTAGATATTTCCACGTTTATAGAGATGGAAGTGCAGATATTTCCATGTTTATACAGATAGCAGTGTAGATATTTCCATGTTTATGGAGACAGCTGTGTAGATATTTGCATGTTTATACAGATGGCAGTGTAGATATTTCCATGTTTATACAGATGGTGGTGTAGATATTTCCACGTTTTACAGATAGCAGTGTAGATATTTACATGTTTATGCAGATAGCGGTGAAGATAGATCCATGTTTACAGAGATCGCGGTGTAGATATTTCCATCTTTGCACAGAATGAGGTGTGGATATTTCCATCTTTACACAGATAGCTGTGTGGAAATTTCCAAGTTTACACAGATAGCTGTGTAGGTATTTCCGTGTTTACACAGATAGCATTGTAGATATTTCCATGTTTATACAGATAGCGGTGTTGGTATTTCCATGTTTTTACAGAGAGCGGTGTAGATATTTCCAAGTTTATACAGCTCGCGGTGTAGATATTTCCATCTTTATACAGGTGGCGGTGCAGACATTTCCGTGTTTATGCAGATAGTGGTGCAGATATTTCCATGTTTACAGAGATAGCGGTGTAGATATTTGCATCTTTCCACAGATTGTGGTGTAGATATTTCCATCTATACACAGATAGATATGTAGATATTTCCAAGTTTACACAAATAGCTGTGTAGATATTTCCATGTTTACACAGATAGAGTTGCAGATATTTCCATGTTTATACAGATAGCGGTGTAGATATTTCCATGGTTAAAGAGATGGCGGTGTAGATATTTCCATTTTTATAGACATTGCGGTGTAGATATTTCCATGTTTATAGGGATGGCGGTGTAGGTATTTCCATGTTTTTAGAGATAGCGGTGTAGATACTTCCACGTTTCTACAGATGGCTTTGTATATATTTTCATGTGTATACAGATGGCAATTTAGATATTTCCATGTTTATAGATATGGTGGTGTAGATATTTCCATGTTTATACAGATGACTTTTTAGATGTTTGCATGTTTATACAGATGGGGGTGTAGATATTTCCATGTTTATAGAGATAACAGTGTACATATTTCCATGTTTATACAGATAGCGTTGTAGATATGTCCATGTTTATACAGATAGCGGTGGAGATATTTCCACGTTTATATCGATATCGATGTAGATATTTCCATGTTTATGCAGATAGCATTGTAGATATTTCGACGTTTATACACATAGCTTTGTAGGTACTTCCAAGTTTATACAGATTGCGGTGTGGCTTTTTCCACGTTTATACAGATAGCAGTGTAGATATTTCCATGTTTACAGAGATGGCTGTGTAGATATTTCAATGTTTATACAGATGGCAGTGGAGATATTTACATGTTTATAGAGATAGTGGTGTAGATATTTCCATTTTTATACAGATGACTTTGTATGTACTTCCATGTTTATACAGATGGCGTTGTAGATATTTCCATGTTTATACAGATAGCCATGTAGTTACTTCCATGTTTATACAGATAACGGTGTAGGAATTTCCATGTTTACAGAGATAATGGTGTAGATATTTCCATGTTTACACACATGGCATTGTAGATATTTCCATGTGTATACAAATGGCAGTGTAGGTATTTCCATGTTTATACAGATGGAGGTGTAGATATTTCAAAGTTTATACAGAGAGCGGTGTAGATATTACCATGTTTACACTGATAGCGGTGTAGATATTTTGATGTTTACACAGATAGTGTTGTAGATATTTACGTTTATGCAGATAGCGGTGTAGATATTTCCATGTTTATACAGATGGCGGTGAAGACATTTCCAACTTTATAGAGATAATGGTGTAGATATTTCCATATTTATACAGACTGCAGTGTAGATATTTCCATGTTTATACAGATAGTGGGGTAGATATTTCCATGTTTACACAGATAGCGGTATAGATATATCCATCTTTGCACAGATTGCGGTGTAGATATTTCCATCTTTACAAAGGTAGCGCTGTAGATATTTCCATGTTTACACAGATAGCAGTGTAGATATTTCCATGTTTACACAGATAGTGGTGTAGCTGTTTCCATGTTTATACAGATAACTGTGTAGGTATTCCCATGTTTATACAGATGGCAGTGTAGACATTTCTCTGTTTATACAGATGGCGGTGCAGATATTTCCATGTTTATACAGAAGCCGGTGAAGATATTTCCATGTTTATGCAGATGGCGGTGTAGATATTTGCATGTTTGTGGAGATGGCGGTGTAGATATTTCTACGTTTATAGAGATACCTGTGTACATATTTCCATGTGTATAAAGATGGCGGTGCAGGTATTTCCATGTTTATAGAAATAGCGGTGCAGATATTTCCATGTTTATACAGATAGTGGTGTAGATAGTTCCATGTTTATAGGGATAGTGGTGTTGCTATGTCCATGTTTATACGGATAGCGGTGTAGATATTTCCATGTTTATACAGCTCGCGGTGTAGATATTTCCATCTTTACACAGATAGCGGTATACATATTTCCATGTTTACACAGATAGCTGTGTAGATATTTCCATGTTTACACAGATAGTGTTGTAGATATTTCCATGTTTATACAGATAGCGTTGTAGATATTTCCACGTTTATACAGATAGCGTTGGAGATCTTTCCATGTTTATACAGATGGCCATGGAGATATTTCCCTCTTTATACAGATGGCGGTGTAGATATTTCCAAGTTTATAGAGATATCGGTGTAGATATTTCCATGTTTATACAGATATTGGTGTAGATATTTGCATGTTTATACAGGTAGAGTTGTAGATATTTCCATGTTTATACAGATCACAGTGTACATATTTCCATGTTTATGCAGACGGCGGTGTATATATTTCCATGTTTATAGAGATGGTGGTGTAGATATTTCTATGTTTACAGAGATAGCGTTGCAGATAATTCCATGTTTATAGAGATGGTGGTGTAGGTATTTCCATGTATATAAAGATATTGGTGTAGATAATTCTAAGTTTATTCAGATAGCGGTGTAGATATTTCCATGCTTATACAGATAGTGGTGTTGATATTTCCATGTTTATACACATAGCGGTGTAGACATTTCCATGTTTATTCTGCTCGCGGTGCAGATATTTGCATGTTTATACAGATAGTGGTGTAGATAGTTCCATGTTTATAGGGATAGTGGTGTTGCTATGTCCATGTTTATACGGATAGCGGTGTAGATATTTCCATGTTTATACAGCTCGCGGTGTAGATATTTCCATCTTTACACAGATAGCGGCGTACATATTTCCATGTTTGCACAGATAGCTGTGTAGATATTTCCATGTTTACACAGATAGTGTTGTAGATATTTCCATGTTTATAGAGATAGCGTTGTAGATATTTCCACGTTTATACAGATAGCGGTGGAGATCTTTCCATGTTTATACAGATAGCGGTGGATATATTTCCATGTTTATACAGATGGTGGTGTAGGTATTTCCATGTTTATAGAGATAGCCATGTAGATATTTCCATGTTTATAGAGATAGCGGTGTAGATTTTCCATGTTTATACAGATTGCGGTGTAGATATTTCCATGTTTATAAACATAGCCGTGTAAATATTTCCATGTTTATAGAGATAGCGGTGTAGACATTTCCATGTTTATACAGATAGCGATGCAGATATTTCCAGGTATATACAGATAGCGGTGTAGATATTTCCATGTTTATACAGATAGTGGGGTAGATATTTCCATGTTTATACAGATAGCGGTGTACATATTTCCATGAGTATGCAGATAGCAGTGGAGATATTTCCATGTTTATACAGATAGCGGTGGAGATATTTCCATGTTTATACAAAACGTGGTGTATATATTTCCATGTTTATTCAGATAGCGGTGTAGATATTTCCATGTTTATACAGAGAGCGGTGCATATAATTCCATGTTTATAGAGATAGCGTTGTAGATATTTCCATCTTTGCAAAGATTGCGGCGTAGATATTTCCATCTTTACAGAGATAGCGGTGTAGTTATTGCCATGTTTACACAGATAGCTGTTTAGATATTTCTATGTTTACTTAGATAGCGTTGTAGATATTTCCAGGTTTATACAGATAGCGGTGTAGATATTTCCATGTTTATGCAGATTGCGGTGTAGATGTTTCCATGTCTATACAGATAGCGGTGAAGGTATTTCCATGTTTATACAGACCGTGGTGTAGATATTTCCATGTTTATACAGATAGCGGTGTAGATATTTCCATGTTTATACAGATAGTGTTGCAGATATTTCCATGTTTATACAGATAGCGTTGTAGACATTTCCATGTTTATAAATATAACAATGTAGATATTTCCATGTTTATACAGATAGCGGTGGAGATATTTCCGTGTTTATACAGAGAGTGTTGCAGATATTTCCATGTTTATAGAGATAGCTGTGTATATATTTCCATGTTTACACAGATAGCGGTGTATTTATTTCCGTGTTAACACACACAGTGTTGTAGATATTTCCATGTTTTTACAGATAGCGGTGTAGATATTTCCATGTTTATACAGATCGTGGTGTAGATATTTCCATGTTTATACAGACAGCAGTGTAGATATTTTCATGTTTATAGAGATAGCAGTGTAGATATTTCCATGTTTACAGAGATAGCGGTGTAGATATTTCCATCTTAGCACAGATTGCCGTGTAGATATTTCCATCTTTACACAGATAGTGTTGTAGATATTTCCATGTTTATAGAGATAGTAGTGCAGATATTTCTGTGTTTATAAAAATAGCGGTGTAGATGTTTCCATCTTTATACAGATAGCGGTGTAGATATTTCCATGTTTATACAGATGGCGGTGTAGGTATTTCCATATTTATAGAGATAGCAGTGTAGATATTTCCGTGTTCAAACTGATGGCAGTGTACATATTTCCTTGTGTATAAAGATGGCAGTGTCGATATTTCCATGTTTATACAGATGGATGAGTAGGTATTTCCATGTTTATACAGATGACAGTGTAGATATTTCCATGTTTTTACAGATGGCGGTGTAGATATTACCATGTTTATACAGATGGCAGGGTTGGTATTTCCATGTTTGTGCAGATAATGGTGTAGATATTTCCATGTTTATACAGATAGCGGTGTAAACTATTTCCATCTTTATTCAGATGGTGGTGTAAATACTTCCATTTTTATACTGGTAGCGGTGTAATTTCCATGTTTATACAGATAGCGGTGTAGATATTTCCATGTTTTTACAGATGGCGGTGAAGATATTTCCATGTATATGCAGATAGCGGTGTGGCTATTTCCATGTTTATAGAGATCGTGGTGTAGATACTTCCATATTTATACAGATAACGGTGTAGATATTTCCACGTTTATAGAGATAGCGGTGTAGATAATTCCATATTTGCACAGATAGCGGTGTAGATATTTCCATCTTTACACAGATAGCGGTGAACATATTTCCATGTTTCCACAGATAACGGTGTAGATATTTCCATGTTAACACTGATAGTTTTGTAGATATTTCCATGTTTATACAGATTGCGGTATAGATATTTCCATGTTTATAAAGATTGCGGTGCAGATATTTCCAAGTTTATGCATATAGCGGTCGAGATATTTCCATGTTTATACAGATAGCGATGTAGATATTTCCATGTTTATACAGATAGCGGTAGATATATTTCCATGTTTATACAGATGGTGGTGTAGATATTTCCATGTTTATAAAAATAGCGGTGTAGATATTTCCATGTTTTCACAGATAGTGTTGTAGATATTTCCATGTTTATACAGATAGTCTTGTAGATCTTTCCATGTTTATACAGATAGCGGTGGAGATCTTTCCATGTTTATACAGATGACCGTGGAGATATTTCCATCTTTATACAGATGGCGGTGTAGATATTTCCAAGTTTATACAGATAGCAGTGTAGATATTTCCATGTTTATACAGATAGCGGTGTAGATATTTGCGTGTTTATACAGGTAGAGGTGTACATATTTCCATGTTTATACAGATCGTGGTGTAGATATTTCCATGTTTATGCAGATGGCGGTGTAGATATTTCCATGTATATAGAGATGTCATTGTAGGTTTTTCCATGTTTATGCAGATAGCGGTGTAGATATTTCCATGTTTATACAGAGAGCGGTGTAGGTATTTCCATGTTGACACAGATAGTGTTGTAGATATTTCCATATTTATACAGACAGCGGTGTAGATATTTCCATGTTTATACAGACAGCGGTGTACATATTTTCATGCTTATACAGAGAGTGGTGTTGATATTTCCATGTTTATAGACATAGCGGTCTAGACATTTCCATGTTTATACAGTATGCGGTGAAGGTATTTCCATGTTTATACAGATGGCAGTGTAGGTATTCCCATGTTTATGCAGATATCTTCGTAGTTATTTCCATGTTTATACATATAGAAGTTTAGATCTTTCCATGTTTATAGAGAAAGCGGAGGAGGTAATTCCATGTGTATTCAGATAGCGGTGAACATGTTTCCAAGTTTATACTGATGGCTTTGTAGATATTTCCATGTGTATACACATGGCAGTGTAGATATTTCCATGTTTATAGATATGGTGGTGTTGATATTTCCATGTGTATACAGATGACTGTGTAGATATTTCCATGTTTATACAGACGGCGGTGTAGATATTTCCATGTTGATAGAGATAGCGGTGTAGATATTTCCATGTTTATACAGATACCGGTTCAGATATTTCCATGTTTAAAGAGATAGCTGTGTAAATATTTCCATGTTTGCACAGATTGCGGTGCAGATATTTCCATCTTTGCAAAAATAGCGGTGTAGATATTTCCATGTTTGCACAGATAGCTGTGTAGTCATTTCCATGTTTACACAGATAGCGTTGTAGATATTTCCATGTTCATACTGATAGCGATGTAGATATTTCCATGACTATACAGATAGCTGTGTAGATGTCACCATGTTTATACAGATGATTGTGTAGGTATTTCCATGTTTATACAGATTGCGGTGTAGATATTTCCATGTTTTTACAGATGTCTGTGTAGATATTTCCATGTATATACAAATAGCGGTGTGGATATTTCCATGTTTATTCAGACAGTGGTGTAGATATTACCATGTTTACACAGATAGCGGTTTAGATATTTCCATCTTTGCACAGATTGCGGTGTAGATATTTCCATCTTTACAAAGATAGCGGTGTAGATATTTCCATGTTTACACAGATTGGGGTGTAGATATTTCCATGTTTACACAGATAGTTGTGTAGATATTTCCATGTGTATACAGATAACTCTGTAGGTATTACCATGTTTATACAGAAGACAGTGTAGTTATTTCTATGTTTATACAGATGGCGGTGCAGGTATTTTCATGTTTATACAGATGGCGGTGTAGATATTTCCATTTTTCTACAGATCGTGCTGTATATGTTTCCATGTTTATACAGATAGCGGCGTAGATATTTCCATGTTTACACAGATAGTGTTGTAGATATTTCCATGTTTATACAGACAGCGGTGTAGATATTTCCATGTTTATACAGATAGCGGTGTAGATGTTTCCATGTTTATACAGATAGTGGTGTAGATATTTCCATGTGTATACAGATAGCGGTGTAGATATTTCCATGTTTATACAGATCGTGGTGTAGATATTTCTATGTTTATGGAGATAGCGGTGTAGATATTTCCATATTCATACAGATAACGGTGTAGATATTTCCATGTTTATTCAGATGGCAGTGCAGATATTTCCATGTTTATACAGATGGTGTAGATATTTCCATGTTTATACTGACAGTGGTGTAGATATTTCTCTGTTCATACAGATAGTGGTGTAGATATTTCCATGTTTATACAGATAGCGGTGTAGATATCTCCATGTTTACAGAGATGGCAGTGTAGATAATTCCGTATTTGCACAGATTGCGGTGTAGATATTTCCATTTTACACAGATAGCGGTGTACATGTTACCATGTTTACACAGATATCTGTGTAGGTATTTCCATGTTTACACAGATTGTGTTGTAGATATTTCCATGTTTATACAGGTAGCGGTGTAGATATTTCCATGTTTATACAGGTAGCGGTGTAGATATTTCCATGTTTATACAGATAATGGTGTAGATATTTGCATGTTTATACAGGTAGAAGTGTAGATATTTCCATGTTTATACAGATTGTGGTGTAGATATTTCCATGTTTATGCAGACGGCAGTGTAGATATTTCCATGTTTATAGAGATGGCGGTGTAGATATTTCTATGTTTATAAAGATAGTGGTGTAGATAATTCCATGTTTATAGAGATGGTGGTGTAGGTATTTCCATGTTTATAAAGATAGTGGAGTAGATATTTCCATGTTTATTCCGATAGTGGTGTAGATATTTCCATGATTATACAGATAGTGGTGTTGATATTTCCATGTTTATACACATAGCGGTGTAGACATTTCCATGTTTATTCTGCCCGCTGTGCAGGTATTTCCATGTTTATACAGATGGCAGTGTAGGTATTTCCATGTTTATGCCGATAGCGGTGTAGATATTTCCATGTTTACTGAGATTGCGTTGTAGATTGTGTAATTATTTCCATGTGTATAGAGAAAGCGGTGTAGGTAATTCCATCTTTATACAGATGGCTGTGTAGGTATTTCCACGTTTATACAGATGGTAGTCTAGATATTTCCAGGTTTATACAGATGCTGGTGCAGATATTTCCATGTTTATACAGATGACTGTATAGATATTTTCATGTTTATACAGATGGCGTTGTAGATATTTCCATGTTTATAGAGATAGCGGTGTATATATTTCCATATTTACACTGATAGCGGTGTAAATATTTCCATGTTTATTTAGATGGCTGTGTAGATATTTCCATGTTTATACAGATAGCGGTGTGGCTATTTCTTCGTTTATACAGATAGCGGTGTAGATATTTCCATGTTTATACAGATGTCTTTGTAGATAATTCCATGTTTAAACAGATGGCAGTGTAGATATTTCCATGTTTATACAGATAGTGGTGTAGATATTTCCATGTTCATACAGATGACTGTGTAGGTATTTCCATGTTTATACAGATGGCGGCGTAGATATTTCCATGTTTATAGAAATGGCCATGTAGATAATTCCATGTTTTTACAGATAGCGTTGAAGGCATTTTCATGTTCACAGAGATAGCGGTGTAGATATTTCCATGTTCATAAAGATGGCAGTGTAGGTATTTCCATGTTTATAGAGATAGCGGTATAGACATTTCCATATTTATACAGATAGCTGTGTAGATATTTCCACGTTTATAGAGATAGTTGTGTTGGTATGTCCATGTATATACAGATAGCGTTGTAGATATTTCCATGTTTATACAGCTCGCGGTGTAGGTATTTCCATCTTTATGGTGATGTCAGTGTAGGTATTTCCATGTTTATGCAGATAGCGGTGTAAATATTTCCATGTTTATACAGATATCGGTGTCGATATTTCCATGTTTATAGGGATAGCGGTGTAGATATTTCCATGTTTATAGAGATGGCTGTGTGGATATTTCCATGTTTATACAGATGGCAGTGTAGATATTTCCATGTTTATACAGATAGTGGTGTAGATATTTCCATGTTTATAGAGAAGACTGTGTAGTTATTTCCATGTATATACAGAATGCAGTGTAGATATTTCCAAGTTCATACAGATAGCCATGTAGATATTTCCATGTTTATACAGACAGATGTGTAGATATTTCCATGTTTATAGAGATAGCAGTGTGGATATTTCCATATTTATTCAGTTGGCGGTGTAGATATCTCCATATTTGTTCAGGAAGAAGTGTAGATATCTCCATGTTTATACAGATCACGGTGTAGTTATTTCCATCTTTCTACAGATGGCAGTGTAGATATTTCTAAGTTTATACAGATGGCGGTGTAGATATTTCCATTTTTACACAGATCGCGGTGTAGTTATTTCCATGTTTATGCAGATGGCGGTGTAGATATTGCCATGTTTACTGAGATTGCGTTGTAGATCTTTCTATGTTTATAGAGATAGTGGTGTAGATAATTCAATGTTTATAGAGATGGCGTTGTAGGTATTTCTATGTTTATAGAGATAGTGGGGTAGATATTTCCATGTTTACAGGCAGCGCTGTCGATATTTCCAAGTTTATACAGATAGTGGTGTTGGTATTTCCATGTTTATACACATAGCTGTGTAGATATTTCCATGTTTATACAGCTCGCGGTTTAGATATTTCCATCTTTATATAGATGGCAGTGTAGTAATTTCCATGTTTATGCAGATTCTGGTGTAGATATTTCCATTTTTATACAGATAGCGGTGTAGTTATTTCCATGTTTATAGAGATAGGGGTGTAGGTATTTCCATGTGTATACAGATAGCGGTGCAGATGTTTACAAGTTTATACTGGTGGCTTTGTAGATATTTCCACGTGTATACACATGGTCGTGTAGATATTTCCATGTGTATAGAGATGGTGTTGTAGATATTTCCATGTATATACAGATGACTGTGTAGATATTTCTATGTTTCTACAGATGGCGGTGTAGATATTTCCATGATTATAGAGATAGCGGTGTAGATATTTCCATGTTTATACAGATAGCGGTTAAGATATTTCCATGTTTATAGAGATAGCGTTGTATATATTTCTATCTTTACACAGATAGTGGTGTAGATTTTTCCATGTTTACACAGATAGCGTTGTAGACATTTCCATGTTTAAACAGATAGCGGTGTAGATATTTCCATGCTTATAGAGATACCGGTGTAGATATTTCCATGTAGTGTTAGCGGTGTAGATATTTCCATGTTTATTCAGATGGTGGTGTAGATATTTCCACGTTTTTACAGATGGAAGTGTAGATATTTCCATGTTTATACAGATAGCAGTGTAGATATTTCCATGTTTATACAGAGAGTGGTGTGTATATTACCATGTTTACACAAATAGCGGTGTAGATATTTAAATCTTTGCACAGATTGCGGTGTAGATATTTCCTACTTTACAAAGATAGCGGAGTAGATATTTCCATGTTTAACAGATAGCGATGTAGATATTTGCATGTTTATACAGAAAGCGGTGTAGATATTTCCATGTTTATACAGATAGCGGTGTACATGTTTCCATGTTTATACTGATGGCGGTGTAGGTATTTCCATGTTTACACAGATGGCGCTGTAGATATTTCCATGTTTACACAGATGACTGTGTTGTTATTTCCATGTTTATACAGAAGGCGGTTTAGCAATTTCCATATTTATAGAGTTAGCCTTGTATATATTTCCATGTTTATACAGATAGTGGTGTAGACATTTCCATGTTTATAGAGATAGCGGTGTAGATATTTCCATATTTATACAGATGTCGGTGTAGATATTTGCATGTTTATACAGTTAGCGTTGTAGATATTTCCATGTTTATACAGATAGCAGTGTAGATATTTCCATTTTTATATAGATCGTTGTGTAGATATTTCCATGTTTATAAAAGAGGCGGTGTAGATATTTCCAAGTTTATACAGATCACGGTGTAGACATTTCCATCTTTCCACAGATGGCAGTGTAGATATTTCTATGTTTATACAGACGGCGGCATAGATATTTCCATGTTTATACAGATGGCGGTGTAGATATTTCCATGTTTATGCAGATGGCACTGTAGATATTTCCATGTTTATAGAAATGGCGGTGTAGATATTTATATGTTTGTAGAGATAGTGGTGTAGATATTTCCATGTTTATAGATATGGCGGTGTAGGTATTTCTTTGTTTATAGAGATATTGGTGTAGATAATTCCATGTTTATAGAGATGGCAGTGCAGTTATTTCCAAGTTTAAAGAGATAGTGCTGTAGATATTTCCATGTTTATACAGATAGCGGTATAAATATTTCCATGTTGATACAGATAGCAGTGTTGGTATTTCCATGTTTATACAGATAGCGGTGTAGATATTTCCATGTTTATACTGCTCGCGGTGTAGATATTTCCATCTTTATAGAGATAGCAGTGTAGATATGTCCATGTTTATACAGATAGCGGTTTAGATATTTCCATTATACACAGATGGTGGTGTAGATTGTTCCATGTTTTTGGAGATGGCGGTGTAGATATTTGCATGTTTATAAATATGTCAGTGTAGATATTTCCAGGTTTATAGAGATGGCGTTGTAGATATTTCCATGTTTATAGAGATAGCTGTGTAATTATTTCCATCTGTATAGAGAAAGCGGTGTAGTTATTTCCATGTTTTTGCAGATGGCTGTGTAGATATTTCCATGTTTATACAGATGGCGGCATAGATATTTCCATGTTTATAGAGATAGCGGTGTATATATTTCCATATTTATAGAGATAGCAGTGTAGATATTTCCATGTTTATTCAGAGGGCAGTGTGGATATTTCCATGTTTATACAGACAGCGGTGTATTTATTTCCATGTTTATACAGAGAGACTTGTAGATATTTCCACGTTTATACAGATAGTGGTGTTGGTATTTCCCTGTTTATACAGATAGCAGTGTAGATATTTCCATGTTTATACAGCTCAGGGTGCAGATATTTCCATCTTTATACAGACGGCAGTGTAGATATTTCCATGTTTACACAGATGGCGGTGTAAATAGTTCCATGTTTATGGAGATGGCGGTGTAGTTATTTTCATGTTTATAGAGATGGCGGTGTAGATATTTCCATGTTTCTGGAGATTGTGGTGTATATATTTCCAGGTTTATAGAGATTGCAGTGTAGGTATTTCCATGTGTATAGAGATAGCGGTGCAGATGTTTCCATGTTTATACTGATGGCTCTGTAGACATTTCCATGTGTATACAGACGGCAGTGTAGATATTTCCATGTTTATAGAGATGGTGGTGTAAATATTTCCATGTATATACAGATGACTCTGTAGATATTTCCATGTTTACAGATGGCAGTGTAGATATTTCCATGTTTACAGAGATGGTGGTGTAGATATTTCCATGTATATACAGTTGACTGTGTAGATATTTCCATTTTTATACAGATAGCGGTGTAGATATTTCAATATATAAACAGATAGCGGTGGTGATATTTCCATGTTTATACAGAGAGCGATGTAGATATTTCCATGTTTATACAGATTGCTTTGTAGGTATTTCCATGTTTATAGAGGTAGCGGTGTAGATATTTCCATGTTTATACAGATGGCTGTGTAGATATTTCCATGTGTATACCTGGCAGTGTAGATATTTCCATGTTTATGCAGATGGAGGTGTAGATATTTCCATGTTTATAGAGATAGCGGTGGAGATATTTCCATGTTTATACAGATGGCTGTGTAGATATTCCCATGTTTATAGAGATAACGGTGAAGAATTTCCATTTTTATACAGATAGCAGTGTAGATATTTCAATGTTTATGGAGATAGCGGTGTAGATATTTCCATATTTACACAGATAGCGGTTTAGATACTTCCATATTTATAAAGATCCCGGTGTAGATATTTCCATGTTTATATAGATGGCGGTGTAGATATTTCCATGTTTATACAGATAGCAGCGTAGATATTTCCATGTTTATACAGATAGCGGTGTAGATATTTCCATTTTTACAGAGAAAGCGTTGTAGATATTTCCATCTTTGCACAGATTTCGATGTTGATATTTCCATCTTTACACAGATAGCGGTGTAGATATTTCCAAGTTTACACAGATAGCTGTGTAGTTATTTCCATGTTTACAAAGATAGTGTTGTAGATATTTCCTTGTTTATAGAGATAGCGGTGTAGATATTTCCATATTTATTCAGATAGCAGTGTAGATATTTCCATGTTTTTACAGATACCGGTGTAGATATTTCCATGTTTATACAGATAGCGATGTTGACATTTCCATGTTTATACAGATAGCGGTGAACATATTTCCATCTTTATACAGATATCATAGTAGATATTTCCATGTTTACACAGATAGCGATGTAGATATTTCCATGTTTACAAAGATATTGTTGCAGATATTTCCATGTTTATACAGATATCTGTGTAGATATTTCCAAGTTTAAAAAGATGCCTATGCAGATACTTCCATATTTATACAGAGGGCTGTGTACATATTTCCATGTTTATACAGATAACGTTGTAGATATTTCCATCTTTATACAAACGGTGGTGTAGATATTTCCATGTTCCTACACATGACTGTGTAGTTATTTCCATGTTTATACAGACGGCGGTGTATATATTTCCATACTTAGAAAGATAGTAGTGTAGATATTTCCAAGTTTATACAGATAGCGGTGTAAATATTTCCATGTTTATACAGATAGTGGTGTAGATATTTCCATGTTTATACAGATACCGGTGTAGATATTTCCATGTTTAAACAGACTGCAGTGTAGATATTTCTATGTTTATACAGATAGCGGAGTAGATATTTCCAAGTTTGTACAGATGGCGGAGTTGATATTTCTATCTGTACACAGATTGCCGTGTACATATTTCCATCTTTATACAGATGGCATTGCAGATATTTCCATGGATATGCAGATGGCGGTGTAGATATTTCCATATTTATAGAGATAGCGGTGTAGATATTTCCATGTTTATAGACATAGCGGTGTAGATATTTCCATGTTTATATAGATGGCGTTGTAGATATTTCCATGTTTATACAGATAGCGGTGTTGGTATTTCCACGTTTATACAGATAGCGATGTAGATATTTCCATGTTTATAAAGCTCGCGGTGCAGATATTTATATATTCATACAGATGGCATTGTAGATATTTCCTTATTCACACAGATGGCGGTGTAGGTGTTTCCATGTTTATACAGATGGCGGAGTAGATAGTTCCATGTTTATGGAGATGGCTGTGTAGATATTTTCATATTTATAGAGATTGCGGTGTAGATATTTCAATGTTTATAGAGATAGCAGTGTAGATATTTACATGTTTATACAGATGGCTCTGTAGATATTTCCATGTGTATACAGATGGCATTGTAGATATTTCCATGTTTATACAGATGGTGGTGTAGATATTCACATGTTTATAGAGATAGCGGTGTAGATATTTCCATGTTTGTACAGATGGCCGTGTTGATATTTCCATCTATACACAGATAGCCGTGTAGATATTTCCAAGTTTACACAGATGGCGGCATCGATATTTCCATGGATATGCTGATGGCGGTGTAGATATTTCCATGTATATACAGATGGCTGAGTAGGTATCTCCATGTTTATACAGATGGCGGTGTAGATATTTCCATGTTTATACAGATAACTTTGTAAGAATTTCCATGTTTATACTGATGGTGGTGTGCATATTTCCATGTTTATAGAGATAGCAGTGTAGGTATTTCCATGTTTATGGAGATAGCGGTGTAGATTTTCCATGTTTACACAGATGGCTGTGTAGATATTTCCGTGTGAATACAGATCGCATTGTAGATATTTCCATGTTTATAGAGATGGTGTTGTAGATATATCCATGTTTATACAGATGACTGGGTAGATAATTCCATATTTTTAAAGATGGCAGTGTAGATATTTCAATGTTTACAGAGATAGCGCTGTAGATATTTCCATGTTCATATAGATGGCGCTGTAGATATTTCCATGTATAGACAGATGGCAGTGTAGATATTTCCATGTTTATACAGATAGCGGAGTAGATATTTCCTTGTTTACAGAGATAGCGGAGTAGATATTTCCATCATTGCACAGATTGCGGTGTAGATATTGCCAACTTTACACAGATAGCGGTGTAGATATTTCCAAGTTTATGCAGATAGCTGTGTAGATATTTCCATGTTTACAGAGATAGCATTGTAGATATTTCCATGTTTATACAGATATCGGTGTAGTTATTTCCATGTTGATACATATAGCGGTGTAGATATTTCTAGGTTTATAGAGATAGCGTTGAAGGTATTTCCACGTTTATACAGATAGCGATGTAGATATTTCCACGTTTATACAGATAGCGTTGAAGATATTTCCATGTTTACAGAGATAGCGGTGGAGATATTTCTATGTTTATACAGATAGCGGTGTAGATATTTCCATGTTTATAGAGACAGCAGTGAAGATATTTCCATGTTTATACAGATAGTGGTGTAGATATTTCCATGTTTATACAGATGGCGGTGTAGATACATCCATGTTTCTGAAGATGGCGGTGTAGATATTTCCATTTTTGCAGAGATAGCGGTGTAGTTATTTCCATCTTTGCACAGATTGCCGTGTAGATATTTCCACGTTTACGCAGATATCTGTGTAGATATTTCCAAGTTTACAAAGATATCTGTATAGATATTTTCATGTTTATAGAGATAGCGGTGTAGATATTTCCATGTATATAGAGATTGCAGTGTAGATATTTCCATGTTTATAGAGAAAGTGGCGTAGGTATTTCCATGTTTATAGAAATAGCGGTGTAGATATTTCCATATTTATTCAGATAGCGGTGTAGATATTTCCATGTTTCTACAGATGGCGGTGTAGATATTTCCTTGTTTATACAGACAGCGGTGTAGATATTGTCATGTTTATACAGGTAGCAGTGTAGATGTTTCCATTTTTACAGAGATAGCGGTGTAGTTATTTCCATCTTTGCACAGATTTCCATGTAGATATTTCCATGTTTACGCAAATATCTGTGTAGATATTTCCAAGTTTACACAGATAGTTGTGTAGATATTTCCATGTTTACACACATAGCGTTGTAGATATTTCCATGTTTATACAGACTGCGGTGTAGATATATCGAAGTTTATACAGATAGCGGTGTAGATATTTTCATGTTTATACAGATAGCGGTGGAGATATTTCCATGTTTATAGAGACAGCAGTATAGATATTTCCGTGTTTATACAGATAGCGGTGTAGATATTTCCATGTTTACAGAGATATCAGTGTAGATATTTCAATCTTTGCACAGATGGCTGTGTAGATATTTCCATTTTTACACAGATAGCTGTGTAGATATTTCCATGTTTACACAGATAGCTGTGTAGATATTTCCATGTTTACACAGATAGCGTTGTAGATATTTCCAAGTTAATACAGATAGCGGTGTAGATATTTCCATGTTTATACAGATAGCGGTGTAGATATTTCCATGTTTATACAGATAGCGGTGGAGATATTTCCCTGTTTATACAGATAGCGATGTAGACATTTCCATGTTTATAAAGATAGCGGTGTAGATATTTGAATGTTTATACAGATGGCTATTTAGATATTTCCATGAGTGTACAGATGGCGGTGCAGATATTTCCATGTTTATACAGATGGCAGTGTAGATATTTCCACGTTTATACAGATGGTGGTTTAGATGTTTCCATGTTTATACAGGTGACTGTGTAGCTATTTCCATGTATATATAGATGGATGTGTAGATATTTCCATGTTTATGGAGATAGCGGTGTAGTTATTTCCCTGTTTATACAGATGGCAGTGTAGATATTTTTATGTTTATACAGAAGGCGATGTAGACATTTCCATGTTTATAGAGATAGCGGTGTAGATATTTTCATGTTTATACAGATAGCGGAGTAGGTATTTCCATGTTTATACAGATAGATGTGTAGATATTTCCATGTTTACAGAGATAGAGGTGTAGATATTTCCATCTTCAAACAGATTGCGGTGTACATATTTCAATGTTTAAACAGACAGCTGTGTACATATTTCCATGTTTAAACAGATAGTGTTGTAGATATTTCCGTGTTTATACAGATTACGGTGTAGATATTTACATGTTTATAAAGATAGCGGTGTAGATATTTCCATGTTTATACAGATAGCAGTGTAGATATTTCCATGTTTATACAGGCAGCATTGTAGATATTTCCATGTTTAGACAGAGAGTGGTGGAGATATTTCCATGTTTATACAGATAGCGGTGGAGATATTTCCATCTTTCTAGAGATGGTATTGTAGATATTTCCAAGTTTATGCAGGTAGCGGTGTAGATATTTCTATGTTTATATAGATAGCGGAGTTGATATTTCCATATTTACAGAGATAGATGTGTATATATTTCCATATTTGCACAGATAGCGGTGTAGATATTTCCATATTTCTACAGATGGCGGTGTAGATATTTCCTTGTTTATACAGACAGCGGTGTAGATATTGTCATGTTTATACAGGTAGCAGTGTAGATGTTTCCATATTTACAGAGATAGCAGTGTAGTTATTTCCATCTTTGCACAGATTTCCGTGTAGATATTTCCATGTTTACGCAAATATCTGTGTAGATATTTCCAAGTTTACACAGATAGTTGTGTAGATATGTCCATGTTTACACACATAGCGTTGTAGATATTTCCATGTTTATACAGACTGCGGTGTAGATATATCCAAGTTTATACAGATTGCGGTGTAGATATTTTCATGTTTATACAGATAGCGGTGGAGATATTTCCATGTTTATAGAGACAGCAGTATAGATATTTCCGTGTTTATACAGATAGCGGTGTAGATATTTCCATGTTTACAGAGATATCAGTGTAGATATTTCAATCTTTGCACAGATGGCTGTGTAGATATTTCCATTTTTACACAGATAGCTGTGTATATATTTCCAAGTTTACACAGATAGCTGTGTAGATATTTCCATGTTTACACAGATAGCATTGTAGATATTTCCAAGTTAATACAGATAGCGGTGTAGATATTTCCATGTGTATACAGATGGCAGTGTAGATATTTCCATGTTTATACAGATGGCAGTGTAGATATTTTCATGTTTATACAGATTGCGTGGTGGCTATTTTCATGTTTATAGAAATAGCGGTGTAGGTATTTCCATCTTTATAGAGATGGCTGTGTACATATTTCCATGTTTACACACTTGACTCTGTTGGTATTTCCATGAATATCTAGAAGAAAGTGTTGATATTTCAATGTTTATAGAGATAGCGGTTTAGTTATTTCTATGTTTATACACATGGAAGTGTAGATATTTCCATGTTTATACAGAAGGCGGTGAAGATATTTCCATGTTTTTAGGGATAGCCATGTAGATATGTCCAGGTTTATACAGATAGCGGTGTTGACATTTCCATGTTTATAGAGATAGCGTTGTAGATATTTCCATATTTATACAGATAGCGGAGTAGATATTTCCATGTTTATACAGATCGCAGTGTAGATATTTCAACGTTTATAGAGATAGCGGTGTTGATATTTCCATGTTTGTACAGATGGCGGTGTTGATGTTTCCATCTATACACAGATTGCCGTGTAGGTATATCCATGTGTATACAGATTTCTCTGTAGATATTTCCATGTTTATACAGATGGTGGTGTAGGTATTTCCATGTTTATTCAGATGACTGTGTAGATATTTCCATGTTTATACCGATGGCTTTGTAGATATTTCCATGTTTATAGAGATAGCGGTGTAGATACCTCCATGTTTATACAGACCGCGGTGTAGATATTTCCAAGTTTATACAGATAGCGGTGCAGATATTTCCATGTTTGTACAGATGGCGGTGTTGATATTTCCATCTATACGCAGATGACCGTGTAGATATTTCCATGTTTATACAGATGGCGGCACAGATATTTCTATGGATATATAGATGGCGGTGTAGATATTTCTATGTTTATACAGATAGCGGTGTAGTTATTTCCATGTATGTACACATGGCTGTGTAGATATTTCCATGTTTATACAGATGGCGGTGTAGATATTTCCATGTTTACAGATAAGTTTGTAAGTATTTCCATGTTTAAACAGATGGCAGTGTAGACATCTCGATGTTTATAGAGATAGCAGTGGAGATATTTCCATGTTTATGCAAATAGCGGTGTAGTTATTTCCATGTTTTTATAGATAGCGTTGCAGATATTTCTATTTATATACACATGGCTGTGTAGATATTTCCAAGTTTATACAGATGGCGGTGTAGATATTTCCATGTTAATACAGATAAATTGGTAAGTATTTCCATGTTTATACAGATGGTGTTGTAGATATTTCGATGTTTAAAGAGATAGCAGTGGAGATATTTCCATGTTTATACAGATAGCGGTGTAGATATTTTCATGTTTATAGAGATAGAGGTGCAGATATTTCCATGTTTATACCGATAGCGGTGTAAATATTTCCATGTTTATACAGATCGTGGTGTAGATATTTCCAAGTTTACACAGATACCGTTGTAGATATTTCGATGTTTATACAGACCGCAGTGTAGATATTTCCATGTTTATAGAGATAGCGGTGTAGATAATTCCAGGTTTGTACAGATGGCGGTGTTGGTGTTTCCATCTATACACAGATTGCCGTGTAGGTATTTCCATGTGTATAAAGATGGCATTGTAGATATTTCCATCTTTATACAGATGGTGGTGTAGATATTTCCATGTTTATACAGATGACTGTATAGGTATTTCCATGTTTTTACAGATGGCATTGTAGATATTTCCATGTTTATAGAGATAGCAGTGTAGATATTTCCAGGTTTATACAGATGGCGGTGTAGATATTTCCATGTTTATAGAGATAGCGGTGTAGATATTTCCATATTTATACAGATAACGGTGTAGATATTTCCATGTTTATACAGATAGCGGTGTAAATATTTCCATGTTTATACAGATCACGGTGTAGATATTTCGATGTTTATAGAGATAGCGGTGTAGATATTTCCATGTTCATACAGATAGCGCTGTAGATATTTCCATGTTTATACAGACCGCGGTGTAGATATTTCCATGTTTATACAGATAGCGGTACAGATATTTCCATGTTTGTACAGATGGCGGTGTTGATATTTCCATCTATACACAGATGACCGTGCAGATATTTCCATGTTTATACAGATGGCGGCACAGATATTTCTATGGATACGTAGATGGCGGTGTAGATATTTCCATGTTTATACAGATAGCGGTGTAGTTATTTCCATGTTTAAATAGATAGCGGTGCAGATATTTCTATGTATATACACATGGCGGTGTAGATATTTCCATGATTATACAGATGGCGGTGTAGATATTTCCATGTTTATACAGATAAATTGTTAAGTATTTCCATGTTTATACAGATGGCGGTGTAGATATTTCGATGTTTATAGAGATAGAAGTGGAGATATTTCCATGTTTATACAGATAGCGGTGTAGATATTTCCATGTTTATACTGATCACGGTGTAGATATTTCCATGTTTATAGAGATGGCTTTGCAGATATTTCCATGTTTATACAGTTGGCTTTGTAGATATTTCCATATTTATACAGATGGCGGTGTAGATATTTCCATGTTTATAAAGATAGCTGTGTAGATATTTCCATGTTTATACAGATAGCGGTGTATATATTTCCATGTTTATACACATCGCGGTGTATATATTTCCATGTTTAAACAGATCGCGGTGTAGATATTTCCATGTTTATACAGATAGCGGTGTAGATATTTCCATGTATTTACAGATATCGGTGTATACATTTCCATGTTTACACAGATTGCAGTGTACATATTTCCGTCTTTCTACAGATGGCATTGTAGATATTTCCATGTTTTTACAGATGGCGGTGTAGATATTTCCATGTTTATATAGATGGTGGTGTAGATATAACCATCTTAATACAGATAGCGGTGTAGATATTTCCATGTATAAACAGATGTCTGTGTAGATATTTCCATGTTTATACAGATAATTTTGTAAGTATTTCCATGTTTATACAGATGGCGGTGTAGATATTTCGATGTTTATAGAGATATCAGTGGAGATATTTCTATGTTTATACAGATAGTGGTGTAGATATTTCCATGTTTATTCTGATCGCGGTGTAGATATTTCCATGATTATACAGATGGCGGTGTAGATATTTCCATATTTATACAGATGTCTGTGTAGATATTTCCATGTGTATACAGATGGTATTGTAGGTATTTCCATGTTTATACAGATGGTGGTGTAGATATTTCCATGTTTATTCGGATGACTGTGTAGATATTTCCATGTTTTTACAGATGGCAGTGTGGATATTTCAATGTTTATAGAGATGGCGCTGTAGATATTTCCATGTTTATACAGATAAAGGTGGAGATATTTCCATGTTTATACAGACAACAGTGGAGATATTACCATGTTTATACACATAGCGGTGTACATATTTCCATGTTTATAGAGACAGCAGTGTAGGTATTTCCATGTTTATACAGATAGCGGTGCAGATATTTCCAGGTTTATACAGATGCCTATGCAGATATTTCAATATTTATACAGAGGGCTGTTTAAATATTTCCATGTTTACACAGATGGCAGTGTAGATATTTCCATGTTCCTACACATGACTGTGTAGTTATTTCCATGTTTATACAGATGGCTTTGCAGTTATTTCCTTGATTATAGAGATAGCGGTGTAGATATTTCCATGTTTATACAGATAGTCGTGTAAATATTTCCATGTTTTATACAGATCGTGTTATAGATATTTCCAAGTTTATACAGATACCGGTGTAGATATTTCCATGTTTCTACAGACCGCAGTGTAGATATTTCCATGTTTATACAGATAGCCGTGTAGATATTTCCATGTCTGTACAGATGGCGGTGTTGATGTTTCCATCTATAAACAGATTGCCGTGTAGGTATTTCCATGTGTATGCAGATGGCATTGTAGAGATTTCCATGTTTATGCAGATGGTTGTGTAGATATTTCCATGTTTCTACAGATGGCATTGTAGATATTTCCATGTTTATACAGATAGCGGTGTAGATATTTCCATGTTTATACAGAACACGGTGTAGATATTTCCATGTTTATAGAGATAGCGGTGTAGATATTTCCATGTTTATACAGATAGCGGTTAAGATATTTCCATGTTTATACAGACCGCGGTGTAGATATTTCCATGTTTATACAGATTGCGGTGCAGATATTTCCATGTTTGTACAGATGGCGGTGTTGATATTTCCATCTATACACAGATGACCGTGTAGATATTTCCATGTTTATACACATAGCGGTGTACATATTTCCATGTTTATAGAGACAGCGGTGTAGGTATTTCCATGTTTATACAGATAGCGGTGCAGATATTACCATGTTTATACAGATGCCTATGCAGATATTTCCATATTTATACAGAGGGCTGTGTAGATATTTCCATGTTTATACAGATGGCAGTGTAGATATATCCCTGTTCCTACACATCACTGTGTAGGTATTTCCATGTTTATACAGATGGCGGTGTAGATATTTCCTTGTTTATACTAATAGCGGTGTAGTTATTTCCATGTTTATACAGATAGCGGTGTAGATATTTCCATGTATATACAGATGGCTGTGTAGACATTTCCATGTGTGTACAGATGGCTGTGTAGATATTTCCATGTTTATACAGATGACTTTGTAGGTATTTCCATGTTTATACAGATGGCGGTGTAGATATTTCCATCTTTATAGAGATAGCTGTGTTTATATTTCCATGTTTATACAGATCGCGGTGTAGATATTTCCATGTTTATACAGATCGCGGTGTAGATATTTCCATGTTTATACAGATCGCGGTGTAGATATTTCCATGTTTATACAGATCGTGGTGTAGATATTTCCATGTTTATACAGATCGCGGTGTAGATATTTCCATATTTATACAGATTGCGGCGTAGATATTTCCATGTTTATACAGATAGCGGTCTAGATATTTCCATGTTTATACAGATAGCGCTGTAGATATTTCCACGTTTATACAGATGGCGGTGTACATATTTCCATGTTTATAGAGATGGAGGTGTAGATATTTCCATGTTTATAGAGATGGCTGTGTAGATATTTCCATGTTTATACAGATCGCGGTGTAGATATTTACATGTTTATACAGATCGCGGTGTAGATATTTCCATGTTTATACAGATCGCGGTGTAGATATTTCCATGTTTATACAGATCGCGGTGTAGATATTTCCGTGTTTATACAGATCGCGGTGTAGATATTTCCGTGTTTATACAGATCACGGTGTAGATATTTCCATGTTTATACAGATCGCGGCGTAGATATTTCCATGTTTATACAGATAGCGGTGTAGATATTTCCATGTTTATACAGACAGCGCTGTAGATATTTCCATGTTTATACAGATGGCGGTGTAATATTTCCATGTTTATAGAGATGGCGGTGAAGATATTTCCATGTTTATAAAGATAGCGGTGTATATATATCCATGTTCATAGAGATAGCAGTGAGGATATTTCCATGTTTACACACATAGCAGTGCAGATATTTCCATTTTTATAGAGATAGCGGTTTAGATATTTCATATATATACAGATAGTGGTGTAGATATTTCCACGTTTATACAGATTGCGGTGTAGATATTTCCATGTTTCTACACATGACTCTGTAGGTATTTCCATGTTTATACAGATGGCTTTGTAGATATTTCCATGTTTATAGAGATAGCGGTGCAGATATTTCCATGTTTATACAGATAGCCGTGTAAATATTTCCATGTTTATAAAGATCGTGGTGTAGATATTTCCATGTTTATACAGATACCGGTGTAGATATTTACATGTTTATAGAGATAGAGGTGTAGATATTTCCATGTTTATACAGATAGCGGTGTAGATATTTCCATGTTTATGCAGATCGTGGTGAAGATATTTCCATGTTTATACAGATAGCGTTGTAGATATTTCCATGTTTATACAGATCGCGGTGTACATATTTCCATGTTTATACAGATAGCGGTGTAGATAATTCCATGTTTATAGAGATAGCGGTGTAGACATTTCCATGTTTATAGAGATAGTGGTGTAGTTATTTCCATGTTTATAGACATAGCAGTGTAGATATTTCCATGTTTATATAGATGGCGTTGTAGATATTTCCATGTTTATACCGATAGCGGTGTTGGTATTTCCACGTTTATACAGATAGCGATGTAGATATTTCCATGTTTATACAGCTCGCGGTGCAGATATTTATATCTTTATGCAGATGGCATTGTAGATATTTCCTTATTCACACAGAGGGCGGTGTAGATGTTTCCATGTTTATACAGATGGCGGAGTAGTTAGTTCCATGTTTATGGAGATGGCAGTGTAGATATTTTCCTGTTTATAGAGATGGCGGTGTAGATATTTCCATGTTTACAGAGATATCAGTGTAGATATTTACATGTTTATACAGATGGCTGTGTAGATATTTCCATGTATATACAGACGGCATTGTAGATATTTCCATGTTTATACAGATGAATGTATAGGTATTTCCATGTTTTTACAGATGGCAGTGCAGATACTTCCATGTCTATGAAGGTAGCGGTGTAGATATTTCCATGTTTGTACCGATGGCGGTGTTGATATTTCCATCTATACACAGATGGCCGTGTAGATATTTCCATGTTTATACAGGTGGCGGTGTAGGTATTTCCATGGACATGCAGATGGCGGTGTAGATATTTCCATGTTTATACAGATAGCGGTGTAGATATTTCCATGTTTACACAGATGGTGATGTAGATATTTCCGTGTTTATACAAATGGCTGAGTAGATACTTCCATCTTTATGGAGATGGCAGTGTAGATATTTTCATGTTTTTAGAGATGGCGGTGTAGATATTTCCATATTTATAGAGATAGCGGTGTAGATATTTCCATCTTTCTACAGATGGCAGTGTAGATATTTCCAAGTTTATAGTGATGGCCGTGTAGATATTTCCATATTTATACAGATGTCTGTGTAGATATTTCCATGTATATACAGATGGAATTGTAGCTATTTCCATGTTTATACAGATGGTGGTTTAGATATTTCCCTGTTTACTCAGATGACTCTGTAGATATTTCCATGTTTTTTCAGATGGCAGTGTAGATATTTCAATGTTTATAGAGATGGCGCTGTAGATATTTCCATGTTTATACAGATAATGGTGGAGATATTTCCATGTTTATACAGAATGCAGTGGAGATATTTTCATGTTTATGCACATAGCGTTGTACATATTTCCATGTTTATAGAGACAGCGGTGTAGGTATTTCCATGTTTATACAGATAGCGGTGCAGATATTTCCCTGTTTACACAGATGCCTATGCAGATATTTCCATATTTATACAGATGGCTGTGTAGATATTTCTGTTTATACAGATGGCCGTGTAGATATTTAAATGTTCCTACACATGACTGTGTAGGTATTTCCATGTTTATACAGATGTCTTTGTAGATATTTCCATGTTTATAGAGATAGCGGTGCAGATATTTCCATGTTTATACAGACCGCAGTGTAGGTATTTCCATGTTTATAGAGATAGCAGTGTAGATATTTCCATGTTTGTACAGATGGCCGTGTTGATATTTCCATCTACACACAGATTGCCGTGTAGGTATTTCCATGTGTATACAGATGGCATTGTAGATATTTCCATGTTTATACAGATGGTGGTGTAGATATTTCCATGTTTACACAGATGACTGTATAGCTATTTCCATGTTTATACCGATGGCAGTGTAGATATTTCCATGTTTATAGAGATAACGGTGTAGATATTTCCATATTTATACAGATAACGGTGTAGAAATTTCCATATTTATACAGATGGCGGTGTAAATATTTCCATGTTTATACAGATCACGGTGTAGATATTTCCATGTTTACAGAGATAGCGGTGTAGATATTTCCATGTTTATACAGACAGCGGTGTATATATTTCCATGTTTATACAGACCACGGTATAGATATTTCCATGTTTATACAGATAGCGGTGCAGATATTTCCATGTTTGTACAGATGGCGATGTTGATATTTCCATCTATACACAGATGACCGTGTAGATATTTCCATGTTTATACAGATGGCGGTGCAGATATTTCCATGGATATGTAGATGATGGTGTAGATATTTCCATGTTTATACAGATAGCGGTATAGTTATTTCCATGTTTTTATATATAACGGTGTAGATATTTCCATGTATATACACAAGGCTGTGTAGATATTTCCATGTTTATACAGATGGCGGTGTAGATATTTCCATGTTTATACAGATAACTTTGAAAGTATTTCCGTGTTTATACAGATGGCGGTGTAGATATTTCGATGTTTATAGAGATAGCAGTGGAGATATTTCCATGTTTATACAGATAGCGGTGTACATATTTCCATGTTTATACTGAACGTGGTGTAGATATTTTCATGTTTATAGAGATGGCGGTGTAGATATTTCCATATTTATAGAGATAGCGGTGTAGATATTTCCATATTTATACAGATGTCTGTGTAGATATTTCCATGTGTATACAGATGGTATTGTAGGTATTTCCATGTTTATACAGATGGTGGTGTAGATATTTACATGTTTATTCAGATGAGTGTGTAGATATTTCCATGTTTTTACAGATGGCAGTGTAGATATTTCAATGTTTATAGAGATGGCGCTGCAGATATTTCCATGTTTATACAGATAGCGGTGTAGATATTTCCATGTTTATACAGATCGTGGTGAAGATATTTCCTTGTTTATACAGATTGCGATGTAGATATTTCCATGTTTATACAGGTCGTGGTGTAGATATTTCCATGTTTATACAGATAGCGGTGTAGATATTTCCATGTTTATTGAGATAGCGGTGTAAATATTTCCATATTTATACAGATAGTGCTGTATATATTTCCATGTTTTTACAGATAGCGGTGTAGATATTTCCAACTTTATTCAGAGAGTGCTGTACATATTTCCATGTTTATACAGATCACTGTGTAGATATTTCCATGTTTATACAGATAACTTTGTAGATATTTCCATCTTTATACAAACGGTGGTGTGGATACATCCATGTCCCTACACATGACTGTGTAGTTATTTCCATGTTTATACAGATGGCGGTGTAGATATTTCCATGTTTATACAGATCGTGGTGTAGATATTTCCATGTTTATAGAGATGGCGGTGTAGATATTTCCATGTTTATAGAGACAGCGGTGTAGATATATCCATGTTCATAGAGATAACAGTGAGGATATTTCCATGTTTATACAGATAGCAGTGTAGATATTTCTATTTTTATAGAGATAGCAGTTAAGATATTTCATATTTATACAGATAGCGGTGTAGATATTTCCATGTGTATATAGATGGCATTGTAGATATTTCCATGCTTATACAGATGACTGTATAGGTATTTCCATGTTTTTACAGATGGCAGTGAAGATATTTCCATGTTTATAGAGATAGCGGTGTAGATATTTCCATGTTTGTACAGATAGCGGTGTAGATATTTCCATGTTTATACAGATGGCGGTGTAGTTATTTCCATGTTTATATAGATAGCGGTGAAGATATTTCTATGTATATACTCATGGCTGTGTAGATATTTCCATATTTATACAAATGGCGGTGTAGATATTTCCATGTTTATACAGATAACTTTGTAATTATTTCCATGTTTATACAGATAGCGGTGTAGATATTTCGATGTTTATAGAGATAGCAGTGGAGATATTTCCATGTTTATACATATAGCGGTGTAGATATTTCCATGTTTATACTGATCACGGTGTAGATATTTCCTTGTTTATAGAGATGGCGGTACAGATATTTCCATGTTCATAGGGATAGCGGTGTTGATTTTTCCATGTTTATAGAGATAGCTGTGTGGATATTTCCATGTTTATACAGATAGGGGTGTAGATATTTCTATGTTTATACAGATGGCGGTGTAGATATTTCCATCTTTACATAGATCACGGTGTAGATATTTTCATGTTTATACAGATCGCGGTGCAGATATTTCCATGTTTATACAGATCATGTTGTTATTTCCATGTTTATACAGATCGCGGTGTTGATATTACCACGTTTATAGGGATAGCGGTGCAAATATTTCCACATTTATACAGATAGCGGTGTAGTTATTAGCATGTTTATACAGATAGCGGTGTAGTTATTTCCATGTATAAACAGATGTCTGTGTATATATTTCCATGTTTAAACAGATGGCGGTGTAGATATTTCCTTGTTTATACAAATAGCGGTGTAGTTATTTCCATGTTTATAAAGATAGCAATGTAGATATTTCCATGAATATACAGATGGCTGTGTAGATATTTCCATGTTTATACAGATGGCTGTGTAGATATTTCCATGTTTATACAGATGACTTTGTAGGTATTTCCATGTTTATACAGATGGCGGTGTAGGTATTTCCATGTTAATACAGATAGCTGTGTAGACATTTCCGTGTTTATACAGATAGCGGTGTTGTTATTTCCATGTTTATACAGATCGCTGTGTAGATATTTCCATGTTTATACAGACTGGAGTGGAGATATTTCCATGTTTATACACATAGCGGTGTACATATTTCCATGTTTATAGAGACAACGGTGTAGCTATTTCCATGTTTATACAGATAGCGGTGCAGATATTTCCATGTTTATACAGATGCCTATGCAGATATTTCCATGTTTATACAGATGGCAGTGTAGATATTTCCATGTTCCTACACATGACTGTGTAGGTATTTCCATGTGCATACAGATGGCAGTGTAGATGTTTCCATGTTTAAGCAGATGGTGGTGTCGATATTTCCATGTTTATAGAGATGACTGTGTAGATATATCCATGTTTATACAGATCGTGTTGTAGATATTTCCATGTTTATAGAGATAGCGGTGTAGATATTTCCATGTTTGTACGGATGGCGGTGTTGATATTTCCATATATACACAGATTGCCGTGTAGGTATTTCCATGTGTATACAGATGGCATTGTAGATATTTCCATGTTTATACAGATGGTGGTGTAGATATTTCCATGTTTATACAGATGACTGTATAGGTATTTCCATGTTTTTACAGATGGCATTGTAGATATTTCCATGTTTATAGAGATAGCAGTGTAGATATTTCCATGTTTATACAGATGGCAGTGTAGATATTTCCATGTTTATAGAGATAGCGGTGTAGATATTTCCATATTTATACAGATAACGGTGTAGATATTTCCATGTTTATACAGATAGCCGTGTAAATATTTCCATGTTTATACAGATCACGGTGTAGGTATTTCCATGTTTAACCAGATAGCGATGTAGATATTTCCATGTTTATACAGACCGCGGTGAAAATATTTCCATGTTTATACAGAAAGCGGTGTAGTTATTTCCATGTTTATATAGATAGCGGTGTATATATTTCCATGTATATACACAGGGCTGTGTAGATATTTCCATGTTTATACAGATGGCGCTGTAGATATTTCCATGTATATACAGATATCTTTGTAAGTATCTCCATGTTTAAAGAGATGGCGGTGTAGATATTTCGATGTTTATAAAGATAGCAGTGGAGATATTTCCATGTTTATACAGATAGCGGTGTAGATATTTCCCTGATTATACTGATCGCGGTGTAGATAATTCCATGTTTATAGAGTTGGCGCTGTAGATATTTCCATGATCATAGAGATAGCGGTGTTGATTTTTCCATGTTATAGAGATAGCGGTGTGGATATTTCCATGTTTATACAGATAGGGGTGTAGATATTTCCATGTTTACAGAGATGGCGGTGTAGATATTTCCTTGTTTATACAGATCATGGTGTAGATATTTCCATGTTTATACAGACCGCGGTGTTGATATTACCATGTTTATAGGGATAGTGGTGCAAATATTTCCACATTTATACAGATAGCCGTGTAGTTATTAGCATGTTTATACAGATAGCAGTGTAGATATTTCGGTGTATAAACAGATGTCTGTGTATATATTTCCATGTTTAAACAGATGGCGGTGTAGATATTTCCTTGTTTATACAAATAGCATTGTAGTTATTTCCATGTTTATTCAGAGAGCGGTGCAGATATTTCCATGTTTGTACAGATGGCGTTGTTGGTATTTCCATGTATACACATATGACCGTGTAGATATTTCCATGTTTATACAGATGGCGGCACAGATATTTCTATGGATATGTAGATGGTGGTGTAGGTATTTCCATGTTTATACAGATAGCAGTGTAGATATTTACATGTTTATACAGATGGCGGTGTAGATATTTCCATGTTTATATAGATACTGGTGTAGATATTAACATGTTTATACAGATAGCGGTGTAGATATTTCCATGTTTATACAGATCTTTGTGAAGATATTTCCATGTTTATACAGAACGCGGTGTAGGTGTTTCCATGTTTTTACAGATCGCGGTGTAGATATTTCCATGTTTATACAGATAGCAGTGTAGATATTTCCATGTTTATACAGATAGCGGTGTAGATATTTCCATGTTTATAGAGATAGCGGTGTAGATATTTCCATGTTTGTATATATGGCGGTGTTGATATTTCCATCTATACACAGATGGCAGTGTAGATATTTCCATGTTTATACAGATGGCGGCGTAGATATTTCCATGGACATGCAGATGGCGGTGTAGATATTTCCATGTTTATACAGACAGCGGTGTAGATATTTCCATGTTTACACAGATGGTGGAGTAGATATTTCCGTGTTTATACACATGGCGGAGTAGATACTTCCATCTTTATGGAGATGGCAGTGTAGATATTTTCATGTTTATAGAGATGGCGGTGTAGATATTTCCATATTTATAGAGATAGCGGTGTAGATATTTCCATCTTTCTACAGATGGCAGTGTAGATATTTCCATGTTTATACAGATGACGGTGTAGATATTTCCATATTTATACAGATGTCTGTGTAGATATTTCCATGTGTATACAGATGGTATTGTAGGTATTTCTATGTTTATACAGATGGTGGTGTAGATATTTCCATGTTTATTCAGATGTCTGTGTAGATATTTCCATGTTTTTACAGATGGCAGTGTAGATAATTCAATGTTTATAGAGATGGCGCTGTAGATATTTCCATGTTTATACAGATCGCGGTGAAGATATTGCCATGTTTATACAGATAGCGGTGTAGATATTTCCATGTTTTTACAGATATCGGTGTAGATATTTCCATGTTTACACATATTGCGGTGTAGATATTTCCATCTTTCTACAGATGGCATTGTAGATATTTCCATGTTTATACAGATGGCGGTGTAGATATTTCCATGTTTATATAGATGGTGGTGTAGATATTACCATGTTTATACAGATAGCGTTGTAGATATTTCCATGTTTATACAGATCGTGGTGAAGATATTTCCATGTTTATACAGATCGTGGTGTAGATATTTCCATGTTTATACAGATCGCGGTGTAGATATTTCCACGTTTATACAGATAGCGGTGTAAATATTTCCATGTTTATACAGATAGCGGTGTTGATATTTCCATGTTTATAGAGATAGCGGTGTAGGTATTTCCATGTTTATAGACATAGCGGTGTAGATATTTCCATGTTTATATAGATGGCGTTGTAGATATTTCCATGTTTATACCGATAGCCGTGTTGGTATTTCCACGTTTATACAGAT
This sequence comes from Pan troglodytes, assembly GCF_028858775.2. Classification (NCBI taxonomy): domain Eukaryota; kingdom Metazoa; phylum Chordata; class Mammalia; order Primates; family Hominidae; genus Pan; species Pan troglodytes. The sequence continues at coordinate 4,326,519 of NC_072419.2, read as the reverse complement.
AGCGATGTAGATATTTCCATGTTCGCACAGCTCGCGGTGCAGATATTTATATCTTTATACAGATGGCATTGTAGATATTTCCTTATTCACACTGATGGTGGTGTAGATGTTTCCATGTTTATACAGGTGGCGGAGTAGTTAGTTCCATGTTTATGGAGATGGCAGTGTAGATATTTTCATGTTTATAGAGATGGCGGTGTAGATATTTCCATGTTTATAGAGATAGCGGTGTAGATATTTCCATGTTTTCAAAGATGGTGGTGTAGATATTTCCGTGTTTATACACATGGCGGAGTAGATACTTCCATCTTTATGGAGATGGTATTGCAGATATTTTCATGTTTATAGAGATGGCGGTGTAGATATTTTCATATTTATTGAGATAGCGGTGTAGATGTTACCATCTTTCTACAGATGGCAGTGTAGATATTTCCATGTTTATACAGATGGCGGTGTAGATATTTCCATATTTATACAGATGTCTTTGTAGATATTTCCATGTGTATACAGATGGTATTGTAGGTATTTCCATGTTTATACAGATGGTGGTGTAGATATTTCCATGTTTATTCAGATGACTGTGTAGATATTTCCATGTTTTTACAGATGGCAGTGTAGATATTTCAATGTTTATAGAGATGGCGCTGTAGATATTTCCATTTCTTTTTACAGATCGCGGTGGAGATATTTCCATGTTTATACAGATAGCGGTGTAGATATTTCCATGTTTTTACAGATATAGTTGTAGATATTTCCATGTTTACACAGATTGCGGTGTAGTTATTTCCATCTTTCTACAGATGGCATTGTAGATATTTCCATGTTTATACAGATGGCGGTGTAGATACTTCCATGTTTATATAGATGGTGGTGTAGATATTACCATGTTTATACAGATTGCGGTGTAGATATTTCCATGTTTATAGAGATCGTGATGAAGATATTTCCATGTTTATACAGATCGCGGTGTAGATATTTCCATGTTTATATAGATCGCGGTGTAGATATTTCCATGTTTATACAGATAGCGTTGTAGATATTTCCATCTTTATACAGATATCGGTGTAGATATTTCCATGTTTATAGAGATAGCGGTGTAGTTACTTCCTTGTTTTTAGTCATAACGGTGTAGATATTTCCATGTTTATATAGATGGCGTTGTAGATATTTCCATGTTTATACCGATAGCGGTGTTGGTATTTCCACGTTGATACAGATAGCGATGTAGATATTTCCATGTTTATACAGCTCGCGGTGCAGATATTTATATCATTATAAAGATGGCATTGTAGATATTCCCTTATTCCCACAGATGGCGGTGTAGATGTTTCCATGTTTATACAGATGGCGGAGTAGTTAGATCCCTGTTTATGGAGATGGCAGTGTAGATATTTTCATGTTTATAGAGATGGCGGTGTAGCTATTTCCATGTTTATAGAGATAGCAGTGTAGATATTTCCATGTTTATACACATGGCTGTGTAGATATTTCCATGTGTATACAGATGGCATTGTAGATATTTCCATGTTTATACAGATGACTGTATAGGTATTTCCATGTTTTTACAGATGGCAGTGCAGATATTTCCATGTTTATAGAGATAGCGGTGTAGATATTTCCATGTTTGTACAGATGGCGGTGTTGATAATTCCATCTATACACAGATGGCCGTGTAGATATTTCCATATTTATACAGATGGCGGCGTAGATATTTCCATGGGCATGCAGATGGCGGTGTGGATATTTCCATGTTTATACAGTAAGCGGTGTAGATATTTCCATGTTTTCAAAGATGGTGGTGTAGATATTTCCGTGTTTATACACATGGCGGAGTAGATACTTCCATCTTTATGGAGATGGCAGTGTAGATATTTTCATGTTTATAGAGATGGCGGTGTAGATATTTCCATATTTATAGAGATAGCGGTGTAGATATTACCATCTTTCTACAGATGGCGGTGTGGATATTTCCATGTTTATACAGATTGCGGTGTAGATATTTCCATATTTATACAGATGTCTGTGTAGATATTTCCATGTGTATACAGATGGTATTGTAGGTATTTCCATGTTTATACAGATGGTGGTGTAGATATTTCCATGTTTATTCAGATGACTGTGTAGATATTTCCATGTTTTTACAGATGGCAGTGTAGATATTTCAATGTTTATAGAGATGGCACTGTAGATATTTCCATGTTTATACAGATCGCGGAGGAGATATTTCCATGTTTATACAGATAGCGGTGTAGATATTTCCATGTTTATATAGATGGCGTTGTAGATATTTCCATGTTCATACCGATAGCGGTTTTGGTATTTCCACGTTTATACAGATAGCGATGTAGATTTTCCATGTTTATACAGCTCGCGGTGCAGATATATAAATATTTACACAGATGGAATTGTAGATATTTCCTTATTCACACTGATGGCGGTGTAGATGTATCCATGTTTATACAGATGGCGGAGTAGTTAGTTCCATGTTTATGGAGATGGCAGTGTAGATATATTCATGTTTATAGAGATGGCGATGTAGATATTTTCTTGTTTATAGAGATAGCAGTGTAGATATTTACATGTTTATACAGATGGCTGTGTAGGTATTTCCATGTTTTTACAGATGGCAGTGCAGATATTTCCATGTTTATGGAGATAGCGGTGTAGATATTTCCATGTTTGTACAGATGGCGGTGTTGATATTTCCATCTATACACAGATGGCCGTGTAGATATTTCCATGTTTATACAGATGGCGGCGCAGATATTTCCATGGACATGCAGATTGCGGTGTAGATATTTCCATGTTTATACAGATAGAGTTGTAGATATTTCCATGTTTTCAAAGGTGGTGGTGTAGATATTTCCGTGTTTATACACATGGCGGAGTAGATACTTCCATCTTTATGGAGATGGCATTGTAGATATTTTCATGTCTATAGAGATGGCAGTGTAGATATTTCCATATTTATAGATATAGCGGTGTAGATATTACCATCTTTCTACAGATGGCGGTGTAGATATTTCCATGTTTATACAGATTGCGGTGTAGATATTTCCATATTTATACAGATGTCTGTGTAGATATTTCCATGTGTATACAGATGGTATTGTAGTTATTCCATGTTTATACAGATGTTGGTGTAGATATTTCCATTTTTATTCAGATGACTGTGTATATATTTCCATGTTTTTACAGATGGCAGTGTAGTTATTTCAATGTTTATAGAGATGGCGCTGTAGATATTTCCATGTTTATACAGATCGCGGAGGAGATATTTCCATGTTTATACAGATAGCGGTGTAGATATTTCCATGTTTATATAGACGGTGTTATAGATATTTCCATGTTCATACCGATAGCGGTGTTGGTATTTCCACGTTTATACAGATAGCGATGTAGATATTTCCATGTTTATACAGCTCGCGGTACAGATATTTATTTATTTATACAGATGGCATTGTAGATATTTCCTTATTCACACTGATGGCGGTGTAGATGTTTCCATGTTTATACAGATGGCGGAGTAGTTAGTTCCATGTTTATGGAGATGGCAGTGTAGATATTTTCATGTTCATAGAGATGGCGATGTAGATATTTTCTTGTTTATAGAGATAGCAGTGTAGATATTTACATGTTTATACAGATGGCTGTGTAGATATTTCCATGTGTATACAGATGGCATTGTATATATTTCCATGTTTATACAGATGACTGTATAGGTATTTCCATGTTTTTACAGATGGCAGTGCAGATATTTCCATGTTTATAGAGATAGCGGTGTAGATATTTCTATGTTTGTACAGATGGCGGTGTTGATATTTCCATCTATACACAGATGGCCATGTAGATATTTCCATGTTTATACAGACGGCGGCATAGATATTTCCATGGACATGCAGATGGCGGTGCAGATATTTCCATGTTTATACAGATAGCGGTGTAGATATTTCCATGTTTTGAAAGATGGTGGTGTAGGTATTTCCGAGTTTATGAACATGGCGGAGCAGATACTTCCATCTTTATGGAGATGGCAGTGTAGATATTTTCATGTTTATAGAGATGGCGGTGTAGATATTTCCATATTTATAGAGATAGCGGTGTAGATATTACCATCTTTCTACAGATGGCAGTGTAGATATTTCCATGTTTATACAGATTGCGGTGTAGATATTTCCATGTTTATACACAGAGCAGTGTAGATATTTCCATGTTTTTACAGATATTGGTGTAGTTATTTCCATGTTTACACAGATTGCGGTGTAGATATTTCCATCTTTCAACAGATGGCATTGTAGATATTTCCATGTTTATACAGATGGCGGTGTAGATATTTCCATGTTTATATAGATGGTGGTGTAGATATTACCATGTTTATACAGATAGTGGTGTAGATATTTCCATGTTTACAGAGATCGTGGTGAAGATATTTCCATGTTTATACAGATCACGGTGTAGATATTTCCATGTTTATACAGATAGCGGTGTAGATATTTCCACGTTTATACAGATAGCTGTGTAGATATTGCCATGTTTATAGAGATAGCGGTGTAGGTATTTCCATGTTTATAGACATAGCGGTGTAGTTATTTCCATGTTTATATAGATGGCGTTGTAGATATTTCCATGTTTATACCGATAGTGGTGTTGGTATTTCCAAGTTGATATAGATAGTGATGTAGATATTTCCATGTTTATACAGCTCACGGTGCAGATATTTATATATTTATACAGATGGCATTGTAGATATTTCCTTATTCACACTGATGGCGGTGTAGATGTTTCCATATTGATACAGATGGCGGAGTAGTTAGTTCCATGTTTATGGAGATGGCAGTGTAGATATTTTCATGTTTATAGAGATGGCAATGTAGATATTTTCTTGTTTATAGAGATATCAGTGTAGATATTTACATGTTTATACAGATGGCTGTGTAGATATTTCCATGTGTATACAGATGGCATTGTAGATATTTCCATGTTTATACAGATGACTTTATAGGTATTTCCATGTTTTTACAGATGGCAGTGCAGATATTTTCATGTTTATAGAGATGGCGGTGTAGATATTTCCATGTTTATAGAGATAGCGGTGTAGATATATCCATGTTTGTACAGATGGCTGTGTAGTTATTTCCATGTTTATACACATGGCGGAGTAGATACTTCCATCTTTATGGAGATGGCAGTGTAGATATTTTCATGTTTATAGAGATGGCGGTGTAGATATTTCCATATTTATAGAGATAGCGGTGTAGATATTTCCATCTTTCTACAGATGGCAGTGTAGATATTTCCATGTTTATACAGATGGCGGTGTAGATATTTCCATGTTTATACAGATGTCTGTGTAGATATTTCCATGTGTTTACAGATATTGGTGTAGACATTTCCATGTTTACACAGATTGCGGTGTAGATATTTCCATCTTTCTACAGATGGCATTGCAGATATTTCCATGTTTATACAGATGGTGGTGTAGTTATTTCCATGTTTATATAGATGGTGGTGTAGATATTACCATGTTTATACAGATAGCGGTGTAGATATTTCCATGTTTGTACAGATTGTGGTGAAGATATTTCCATTTTTTTACAGATCGTGGTGTAGATATATCCATGTTTATACAGATCGCGGTATAGATATTTCCATGTTTATACAGATAGGGGTGTAGATATTTCCAGGTTTATACAGATAACGGTGGAGATATTTCCATGTCTATACAGACTGCAGTGGAGATATTTCCATGTTTATACACATAGCGGTGTACATATTTCCATGTTTATAGAGACAGTGGTGTAGGTGTTTCCATGTTTATACAGATAGCGGTGCAGATATTTCCATTTTTATACAGATGCCTATGCAGATATTTCCATATTTATACAGATGGCAGTGTAGATATTTCCATGTTCCTACACATGACTGTGAAGGTATTTCCATGTTTATACAGATGGCTTTGTAGATATTTCCATGTTTATAGAGATAGCGGTAGAGATATTTCCATGTTTATACAGACAGCAGTGTAGATACTTCCATGTTTATACAGATAGCGGTGTAGATATTTCCATGTTTGTACAGATGGCGGTGTTGATGTTTCCATCTATACACAGATTGCCGTGTAGGTATTTCCATGTGTATACAGATGGCATTGTAGATATTTCCATGTTTATAGAGATAGCAGTGTAGATATTTCCATGTTTATACAGATGGCGGTGTAGATATTTCCATGTTTATACAGATCACGGTGTAGTTATTTCCATGTTTATACAGATAGCGGTGTAGCTATTTCCATGTTTACACAGATGGTTGTGTAGATATTTCCGTGTTTATACACATGGCGGAGTATGTACTTCCGTCTTTATGGAGGTGGCAGTGTAGATATTTTCATGTTTATACAGATGGCGGCACAGATATTTCTATTGATATGTTGATGGCGGTGTAAATATTTCCATGTTTATACAGATAGTGGTGTAGTTATTTGCATGTTTATATTGATAGCGGTGTAGATATTTTCATGTATATACACATGGCTGTGTTGATATTTCCAGGTTTATACAGATGGCGGTGTAGATATTTCCATGTTTATACAGATAACTTTGTAAGTATTTCCATGTTTATACAGATGGCAGTGTAGATATTTCGTTGTTTATAGAGATAGCAGTGGAGATATATCCATGTTTATACAGATAGCGGTGTAGATATTTCCATGTTTATACTGGTCGCGGTGTAGATATTTCCATGTTTACAGAGATGGCGGTGTAGATATTTCCATGTTCATAGAGATAGCGGTGTTGATTTTTCCATGTTTATAGAGATAGCGCTGTGGATATTTCCATGTTTATACAGATAGGGGTGTAGATATTTCCGTGTTTATAGAGATGGCAGTGTAGATATTTCCATATTTATACAGACCACGGTGTAGATATTTCCATGTTTATACATATCATGGTGTAGATATTTCCATGTTTATACAGATCGCGGTGTTGATATTACCATGTTTATAGGGATAGCGGTGCAAATATTTGCACATTTATACAGATAGCGGTGTAGTTATTATCATGGTTATACAGATAGCGGTGTAGATATTTCCATGTATAAACAGATGTCTGTGTATATATTTCCATGTTTAAACAGATGGCGGTGTAGATATTTCCTTGTTTATACAAATAGCGGTGTAGTTATTTCCATGTTTATACAGATATCACTGTAGATATTTCCATGTATATACAGATGGCTGTGTAGGTATTTCCATGCTTATACAGATGGCTGTGTAGATATTTCCATGTTTATACAGATGACTTTGTAGGTATTTCCATGTTTTTACAGATGGCGGTGTAGGTATTTTGATGTTTATATAGATGTGTAGATATTTCCATGTTTATACAGATAGCGGTGTAGATATTTCCATGTTTATACAGATCTCGTTGTAGATATTTCCATGTTTATACAGACAGCAGTGGAGATATTTCCATGTTTATACACATAGCGGTGTACATAATTCCATGTTTATAGAGACAGCGGTGTAGGTATTTCCATGTTTATAGAGATAGCGGTGCAGATATTTCCATGTTTATACATATGCCTATGCAGATATTTCCATATTTATACAGAGGGCTGTGTAGATATTTCCATGTTTATACACATGGCAGTGTACATATTTCCGTGTTCCTACACATGACTGTGTAGGTACTTCCATGTTTATTCAGATGGCTTTGCAGATATTTCCATGTATATAGAGATAGCGGTGCAGATATTTCCATATTTGTACAGATAGCGGTGTAAATATTTCCATGTTTATACAGATCGTGGTGTAGATATTTCCATGTTTATACAGATACCGGTGTAGATATTTCCATGTTTATACAGACCGCAGTGTAGATATTTCCATGTTTATAGAGATCGCGGTGTAGATATTTCCATATTTGTACAGATGGCGGTGTTGATGTTTCCATCTATACACAGATTGCCGTGTAGTTATTTCCATGTGTATACAGATGGCATTGTAGATATTTTCATGTTTATACAAATGGTTTTGTAGATATTTCCGTGTTTGTACACATGGCGGTGTTGATTTTTCCATCTATACACAGATGACCGTGCAGATATTTCCATGTTTATACAGATGGCGGCAGAGATATTTCTATGGATATGTAGATGGCGGTGTAGATATTTCCATGTCTATAGATATAGTGGTGTAGTTATTTCCATGTTTATATAGAGAGCGGTGTAGATATTTCCATGTATGTACACATGGCTGTGTAGATATTTCCATGTTTATACAGATGGCGGTGTAGATATTTCCATGTTTATACAGATAACTTTGTAAGTATTTCCATGTTTATACATATGGCGGTGTAGATATTTCGATGTTTATAGAGATAGCAGTGGAGATATTTCCATATTTATACAGATAGCGGTGTAGATCTTTCCATGTTTATAATGATCGTGGTGTAGACACTTCCATGTTTATAGAGATGGCGGTGTAGATATTTCCATGTTCATAGAGATAGCGGTGTTGATTTTTCCGTGTTTATAGAGATAGCGGTGTGGGTATTTCCATGTTTACACAGATAGGGGTGTAGATATTTCCCTGTTTATAGAGATGGCGGTGTAGATATTTCCATGTTTATACAGATCACGGTGTAGATATTTCCTTGTTTATACAAATAGCGGTGTAGTTATTTCCATGTTTATTCAGATAGCGGTGTAGATATTTCCATGTATATACAGATGGCTGTGTAGATATTTCCATGTTTATACAGATGGCTGTGTAGATATTTCCATGTTTATACAGATGACTTTGTAGGTATTTCCATGTTTATACAGATGGCGGTGTAGATATTTCCATGTTTATAGAGATAACTGTGTAGATATTTCCATGTTTATACAGATAGCGGTGTAGTTATTTCCATGTTTATTCAGATCGCGGTGTAGATATTTCCATGTTTGTACAGATCGCGGTGTAGATATTTCCATGTTTATACAGATAGCGGTGTAGATATTTCCATGTTTTTACAGATATCGGTGTAGATATTTCCATGTTTTCACAGATTGCGGTGTAGATATTTCCATCTTTCTACAGATGGCATTGTAGATATTTCCATGTTTATACAGATGACTGTATAGTTATTTCCATGCTTTTACAGATGGCGGTGCAGATATTTCCATGTCTATAGAGATAGCGGTGTAGATATTTCCATGTTTGTACAGATGGCGGTGTTGATATTTCCATCTATACACAGATGTCCGTGTAGATATTTCCATGTTTATTCAGATGGCGGCGTAGATATTTCCAAGGACATGCAGATGGCGGTGTAGTTATTTCCATGTTTATACAGATAGCGGTGTAGGTATTTCCATGTTTACACAGATGGTGGTGTAGATATTACCGTGTTTATACACATGGCGGAGTAGATACTTCCATCTTTATGGAGATGGCAGTGTAGTTATTTTCATGTTCATAGAGATGGCGGTGTAGATATTTCCATATTTATAGAGATAGCGGTGTAGATATTTCCATCTTTCTACAGATGGCAGTGTAGATATTTCCATGTTTATACAGATGGCCGTGTAGATATTTCCATATTTATACAGATGTCTGTGTAGATATTTCCATGTGTATACAGATGGTATTGTAGCTATTTCCATGTTTATACAGATGGTGGTGTAGATATTTCCATGTTTATTCAGATGAATGTGTAGATACTTCCATGTTTTTACAGATTGCAGTGTAGATATTTCAATGTTTATATAGATGGTGCTGTTGATATTTCCATGTTTATACAGATAACGGTGGAGATATTTCCATGTTTATACAGAGAGCAGTGGAGATATTTCCATGTTTATACACATAGCGGTGTACATATTTCCATGTTTATAGAGAGAGCGGTGTAGGTATTTCCACGTTTATACAGATAGCGGTGCAGATATTTCCATGTTTACACAGATGCCTATGCAGATATTTCCATATTTATACAGAGGGCTGTGTAGATATTTCTATATTTATACAGATGGCAGTGTAGATATTTAAATTTTCCTACACATGACTGTGTAGGTATTTCCATGTTTATACAGATGTCTTTGTAGTTATTTCCATGTTCATAGAGATAGCGGTGCAGATATTTCCATGTTTATACAGATAGCGGTGTATATATTTCCATGTTTATACAGATCATGGTGTAGATATTTCCATGTTTATAGAGATACCGGTGTAGATATTTCCATGTTTATACAGACCGCAGTGAAGATATTTCCATGTTTATAGAGATAGCAGTGTAGATATTTCCATGTTTGTACAGATGGCGGTTTTGATGTTTCCATCTATACACTGATTTCCGTGTAGGTATTTCCATGTGTATACAGATGGCATTGTAGGTATTTCCATGTTTATACAGATGGTGGTGTAGATATTTCCATGTTTACACTGATGACTGTAGGTATTTCCACGTTTATACGGATGGCGGTGTAGATATTTCCAAGTTTATAGAGATAGCGGTGTAGATATTTCCATATTTATACAGATAACGGTGTAGAAGTTTCCATGTTTATACAGATAGCAGTGTAAATATTTCCAAGTTTATACAGATCACGGTGTAGATATTTCCATGTTTATAGAGATAGCGGTGTAGATATTTCCATGTTTATACCGATAGCGGTGTTGATATTTCCATGTTTATACAGACCGCGGTGTAGATATTTCCATGTTTATACAGATAGCGGTGCAGATATTTCCATGTTTGTACAGATGGCGGTGTTGATATTTCCATCTATACACAGATGACCGTGAAGATATTTCCATGTTTATACAGATGGCGGTGCAGATATTTCCATGGATATGTAGATGGCGGTGTAGATATTTCCATGTTTATACAGATAACGGTGTAGTTATTTCCATATTTATATAGATAGCGGTGTAGATATTTCCATGTATGTACACATGGATGTGTAGATATTTCCATGTTTATACAGATGGCGGTGTAGATATTTCCATGTTTATACAGATAACTTTGTAAGTATTTCCATGTTTATACAGATGGCGGTGTAGATATTTCGATGTTTATAGAGATAGCAGTGGAGATATTTCCATGTTTATACAGATAGCGGTGTAGATATTTCCATGTTTATACTGATCGTGGTGTAGACATTTCCATGTTTATAGAGATGGCGGTGTAGATATTTCCATATTCATAGAGATAGTGGTGTTGATTTTTCCATGTTTATAGAGATAGCGGTGTGGATATTTCCATGTTTATACAGATAGGGGTGTAGATATTTCCCTGTTTATAGAGATGGCGGTGTAGATATTTCCATGTTTATACAGATCACAGTGTAGATATTTCCTTGTTTATACAAATAGCGGTGTAGTTATTTCCATGTTTATACAGATAGTGGTGTAGATATTTCCATGTATATACAGATGGCTTTGTAGATATTTCCATGTTTATACAGATGGCTGTGTAGATATTTCCATGTTTATACAGATGCCTTTGTAGTTATTTCCATGTGTGCAGATATTTCCATGTTTATACAGATAGCGGTGTATATATTTCCATGTTTATACAGATCATGGTGTAGATATTTCCACGTTTATACAGATACCGGTGTATATATTTCCATGTTTACAGACCGCAGTGTAGATATTTCCATGTTTATAGAGATAGCAGTGTATATATTTCCATGTTTGTACAGATGGCGGTGTTGATGTTTCCATCTATACATTGATTGCCGTGTAGGTATTTCCATGTGTATACAGATGGCATTGTAGTTATTTCCATTTTTATACAGATGGTGGTGTAGATATTTCCATGATTTCACAGATGACTGTATAGGTATTTCCATGTTTATACAGATGGCGTTGTAGATATATCCAAGTTTATAGAGATAGCGGTGTAGATATTTCCATATTTATGCAGATAACGGTGTAGAAGTTTCCATGTTTATACAGATAGCGGTGTAAATATTTCCATATTTATACAGATCACGGTGTAGATATTTACATGTTTATAGAGATAGCGGTGTAGATATTTCCATGTTTATACCGATAGCGGTGTTGATATTTCCATGTTTATACAGACCGCGGTGTAGATATTTCCATGTTTATACAGATAGCGGTGCAGATATTTCCATGTTTGTACAGATGGCAGTGTTGATATTTCCATCTATACATGGATGACCGTGTAGATATTTCCATGTTTATACAGATGGCGGTGTAGATATTTCGATGTTTATAGAGATAGCAGTGGAGATATTTCCATGTTTATACAGATAGCGGTGTAGATATTTCCATGTTTATAGTGATCGTGGTGTAGACACTTCCATGTTTATAGAGATGGCGGTGTAGATATTTCCATGTTCATAGAGATAGCGGTGTTGATTTTTCCGTGTTTATAGAGATAGCGGTGTGGATATTTCCATGTTTATACAGATAGGGGTGTAGATATTTCCCTGTTTATAGAGATGGCGGTGTAGATATTTCCATGTTTATACAGATCATGGTGTAGATATTTCCTTGTTTATACAAATAGCGGTGTAGTTATTTCCATGTTTATTCAGATAGCGGTGTAGATATTTCCATGTATATACAGTTGGCTGTGTAGATATTTCCATGTTTATACAGATGACTTTGTAGGTATTTCCATGTTTATACAGATGGCGGTGTAGATATTTCCATGTTTATACAGATAGCGGTGTAGATATTTCCATGTTTATTCAGATCGCGGTGTAGATATTTCCATGTTGATACAGATCGCGGTGTAGATATTTCCATGTTTGTACAGATCGCGGTGTAGATATTTCCATGTTTATACAGATAGCGGTGTAGATATTTCCATGTTTTTACAGATATCGGTGTAGATATTTCCATGTTTACACAGATTGCGGTGTAGATATTTCCATCTTTCTACAGATGGCATTGTAGATATTTCCATGTTTATACAGATGACTGTATAGTTATTTCCATGCTTTTACAGATGGCGGTGCAGATATTTCCATGTCTATAGAGATAGCGGTGTAGATATTTCCATGTTTGTGCAGATGGCGGTGTTGATATTTCCAGCTATACACAGATGGCCGTGTAGATATTTCCATGTTTATTCAGATGGCGGCGTAGATATTTCCAAGGACATGCAGATGGCGGTGTAGTTATTTCCATGTTTATACAGATAGCGGTGTAGGTATTTCCATGTTTACACAGATGGTGGTGTAGATATTTCCGTGTTTATACACATGGTGGAGTAGATACTTCCATCTTTATGGAGATGGCAGTGTAGATATTTTCATGTTCATAGAGATGGCGGTGTAGATATTTCCATATTTATAGAGATAGCGGTGTAGATATTTCCATCTTTCTACAGATGGCAGTGTAGATATTTCCATGTTTATACAGATGGCCGTGTAGATATTTCCATATTTATACAGATGTCTGTGTAGATATTTCCATGTGTATACAGATGGTATTGTAGCTATTTCCATGTTTATACAGATGGTGGTGTAGATATTTCCATGTTTATTCAGATGACTGTGTAGATAGTTCCATGTTTTTACAGATTGCAGTATAGATATTTCAATGTTTATATAGATGGCGCTGTTGATATTTCCATGTTTATACAGATAACGGTGGAGACATTTCCATGTTTATACAGAGAGCAGTGGAGATATTTCCATGTTTATACACATAGCGGTGTACATATTTCCATGTTTATAGAGAGAGCGGTGTAGGTATTTCCACGTTTATACAGATAGCGGTGCAGATATTTCCATGTTTACACAGATGCCTATGCAGATATTTCCATATTTATACAGAGGGCTGTGTAGATATTTCTATATTTATACAGATGGCAGTGTAGATATTTAAATGTTCCTACACATGACTGTGTAGGTATTTCCATGTTTATACAGATGTCTTTGTAGTTATTTCCATGTTCATAGAGATAGCGGTGCAGATATTTCCATGTTTATACAGATAGCGGTGTATATATTTCCATGTTTATACAGATCATGGTGTAGATATTTCCATGTTTATACAGATACCGGTGTAGATATTTCCATGTTTATACAGACCGCAGTGAAGATATTTCCATGTTTATAGAGATAGCAGTGTAGATATTTCCATGTTTGTACAGATGGCGGTGTTGATGTTTCCATCTATACACTGATTTCCGTGTAGGTATTTCCATGTGTATACAGATGGCATTGTAGATATTTCCATGTTTATACAGATGGTGGTGTAGATATTTCCATGTTTACACTGATGACTGTAGGTATTTCCACGTTTATACGGATGGCGGTGTAGATATTTCCAAGTTTAAAGTGATAGCGGTGTAGATATTTTCATATTTATACAGATAACGGTGTAGAAGTTTCCATGTTTATACAGATAGCAGAGTAAATATTTCCAAGTTTATACAGATCACGGTGTAGATATTTCCATGTTTATAGAGATAGCGGTGTAGATATTTCCATGTTTATACCGATAGCGGTGTTGATATTTCCATGTTTATACAGACCGCGGTGTAGATATTTCCATGTTTATACAGATAGCGGTGCAGATATTTCCATGTTTGTACAGATGGCGGTGTTGAGATTTCCATCTATACACAGATGACCGTGAAGATATTTCCATGTTTATACAGATGGCGGTGCAGATATTTCCATGGATATGTAGATGGCGGTGTAGATATTTCCATATTTATACAGATAGTGGTGTAGTCATTTCCATGTTTATATAGATAGCGGTGTAGATATTTCCAAGTATGTACACATGGCTGTGTAGATATTTCCATGTTTATACAGATGGCGGTGTAGATATTTCCATGTTTATACCGATAACTTTGTAAGTATTTCCATGTTTATACAGATGGCGGTGTAGATATTTTGATGTTTATAGAGATAGCAGTGGAGATATTTCCATGTTTATACAGATTGCGGTGTAGATATTTCCATGTTTATACTTATCGTGGTGTAGACATTTCCATGTTTATAGAGATGGCGGTGTAGATATTTCCATGTTCATAGAGATAGCGGTGTTGATTTTTCCATGTTTATAGAGATAGCGGTGTGGATATTTCCATGTTTATACAGATAGGGGTGTAGATATTTCCCTGTTTATAGAGATGGCGGTGTAGATATTTCCATGTTTATACAGATCACGGTGTAGATATTTCCTTGTTTATACAAATAGCGGTGTAGTTTTTTCCATGTTTATACAGATAGTGGTGTAGATATTTCCATGTATATACAGATGGCTGTGTAGATATTTCCATGTTTATACAGAGGGCTGTGTAGATATTTCCATGTTTATACAGATGACTTTGTAGGTATTTCCAAGTTTATACAGATGGCGGTGTAGATATTTCCATGTTATAGAGATAACTGTGTAGATATTTCCACGTTTATACAGATAGCGGTGCAGATATTTCCATGTTTACACAGATGCCTATGCAGATATTTCCATATTTATACAGAGGGCTGTGTAGATATTTCTATATTTATACAGATGGCAGTGTAGATATTTAAATGTTCCTACACATGACTGTGTAGGTATTTCCATGTTTATACCGATGTCTTTGTCGTTATTTCCATGTTTATAGAGATAGCGGTGCAGATATTTCCATGTTTATACAGATAGTGGTGTATATATTTCCATGTTTATACAGATCATGGTGTGGATATTTCCATGTTTATACAGATACCGGTGTAGATATTTCCATGTTTATACAGACCACAGTGTAGATATTTCCATGTTTATAGAGATAGCAGTGTAGATATTTCCATGTTTGTACAGATGGCGGTGTTGATTTTTCCATCTATACACTGATTGCCGTGTAGGTATTTCCATGTGTATACAGATGGCATTGTAGATATTTCCATGTTTATACAGACGGTGGTGTAGATATTTCCATGTTTACACAGATGACTGTATAGGTATTTCCATGTTTAACAGATGGCGGTGTAGATATTTCCAAGTTTATAGAGATAGCGGTGTAGATATTTCCATATTTATACAGATAACGGTGTGGAAGTTTCCATGTTTATACAGATAGCGTTGTAAATATTTCCATGTTTATACAGATCACAGTGTAGATATTTCCATGTTTATAGAGATAGCGGTGTAGATATTTCCATGTTTATACCGATAGCGGTGTTGATATTTCCATGTTTATACAGACCGCGGTGTAGATATTTCCATGTTTATACAGATAGCGGTGCAGATATTTCCATGTTTGTACAGATGGCGGTGTTGATATTTCCATCTATACACAGATGACCGTGTAGATATTTCCATGTTTATACAGATGGCGGCGCAGATATTCCCATGGATATGTAGATGGCGGTGTAGATATTTCCATGTTTATACAGATAGCGGTGTAGTTATTTCCATGTTTATATAGATAGCGGTGTAGATATTTCCATGTATGTACACATGGCTGTGTAGATATTTCCATGTTTATACAGATGGCGGTTTAGATATTTCGATGTTTATAGAGATAGCAGTGGAGATATTTCCATGTTTATACAGAAAGCGGTGTAGATATTTCCATGTTTATACTGATCGTGGTGTAGACATTTCCATGTTTATAGAGATGGCGGTGTAGATATTTCCATGTTCATAGAGATAGCGGTGTTGATTTTTCCATGTTTATAGAGATAGCGGTGTGGATATTTCCATGTTTATACAGATAGGGGTGTAGATATTTCCCTGTTTATAGAGATGGCGGTGTAGATATTTCCATGTTTACACAGATTGCGGTGTAGATATTTCCATCTTTCTACAGATGGCATTGTAGATATTTCCATGTTTATACAGATGACTGTATAGGTATTTCCATGTTTTTACAGATGGCGGTGCAGATATTTCCATGTCTATAGAGATAGCGGTGTAGATATTTCCATGTTTGTACAGATGGCGGTGTTGATATTTCCATCTATACACAGATGGCCGTGTAGATATTTCCATGTTTATTCAGATGGCGTCGTAGATATTTCCAAGTACATGCAGATGGCGGTGTAGTTATTTCCATGTTTATACAGATAGCGGTGTAGGTATTTCCATGTTTACACAGATGGTGGTGTAGATATTTCCGTGTTTATACACATGGCGGAGTAGGTACATCCATCTTTATGGAGATGGCAGTGTAGATATTTTCATGTTCATAGAGATGGCGGTGTAGATATTTCCATATTTATGGAGATAGCGGTGTAGATATTTCCATCTTTCTACAGATGGCAGTGTAGATATTTCCATGTTTATACAGATGGCCGTGTAGATATTTCCATATTTATACAGATGTCTGTGTAGATATTTCCATGTGTATACAGATGGTATTGTAGCTATTTCCATGTTTATACAGATGGTGGTGTAGATATTTCCATGTTTATTCAGATGACTGTGTAGATATTTCCATGTTTCTACAGATGGCAGTGTAGATATTTCAATGTTTATATAGATGGCGCTGTTGATATTTCCATGTTTATACAGATAACGGTGGAGATATTTCCATGTTTATACAGAGAGCAGTGGAGATATTTCCATGTTTATACACATAGCGGTGTACATATTTCCATGTTTATAGAGACAGCGGTGTAGGTATTTCCACGTTTATACAGATAGCGGTGCAGATATTTCCATGTTTACACAGATGCCTATGCAGATATTTCCATATTTATACAGACGGCTGTGTAGATATTTCTATATTTATACAGATGGCAGTGTAGATATTTAAATGTTCCTACACATGACTGTGTAGGTATTTCCATGTTTATACAGATGTCTTTGTAGTTATTTCCATGTTTATAGAGATAGCGGTGCAGATATTTCCATGTTTTTACAGATAGCGGTGTATATATTTCCATGTTTATACAGATCATGGTGTGGATATTTCCATTTTTATACAGATACCGGTGTAGATATTTCCATGTTAATACAGACCACAGTGTAGATATTTCCACGTTTATAGAGATAGCAGTGTAGATATTTCCATGTTTGTACAGATGGCGGTGTTGATGTTTCCATCTATACACTGATTGCCGTATAGGTATTTCCATGTGTATACAGATGGTATTGTAGATATTTCCATGTTTATACAGACGGTGGTGTAGATATTTCCATGTTTACACAGATGACTGTATAGGTATTTTCATGTTTATACAGATGGCGGTGTAGATATTTCCAAGTTTATAGAGATAGCGGTGTAGATATTTCCATATTTATACAGATAACGGTGTGGAAGTTTCCATGTTTATACAGATAGCGGTGTAAATATTTCCATGTTTATACAGATCACGGTGTAGATATTTCCATGTTTATAGAGATAGCGGTGTAGATATTTCCATGTTTATACCGATAGCGGTGTTGATATTTCCATGTTTATACAGACCGCGGTGTAGATATTTCCATATTTATACAGATAGCGGTGCAGATATTTCCATGTTTGTACAGATGGCGGTGTTGATATTTCCATCTATACACAGATGACCGTGTAGATATTTCCATGTTTATACAGATGGCGGCGCAGATATTTCCATGGATATGTAGATGGCGGTGTAGATATTTCCATGTTTATACAGATAGCGGTGTAGTTATTTCCATGTTTATATAGATAGCGGTGTAGATATTTCCATGTATGTACACATGGCTGTGTAGATATTTCCATGTTTATACAGATGGCGGTTTAGATATTTCGATGTTTATAGAGATAGCAGTGGAGATATTTCCATGTTTATACAGAAAGCGGTGTAGATATTTCCATGTTTATACTGATCGTGGTGTAGACATTTCCATGTTTATAGAGATGGCGGTGTAGATATTTCCATGTTCACAGAGATAGCGGTGTTGCTTTTTCCATGTTTATAGAGATAGCGGTGTGGATATTTCCATGTTTATACAGATAGGGGTGTAGATATTTCCCTGTTTATAGAGATGGCGGTGTAGATATTTCCATGTTTACACAGATTCCGGTGTAGATATTTCCATCTTTCTACAGATGGCATTGTAGATATTTCCATGTTTATACAGATGACTGTATAGGTATTTCCATGTTTCTACAGATGGCGGTGCAGATATTTCCATGTCTATAGAGATAGCGGTGTAGATATTTCCATGTTTGTACAGATGGCGGTGTTGATATTTCCATCTATACACAGATGGCCGTGTAGATATTTCCATGTTTATTCAGATGGCGGCGTAGATATTTCCAAGGACATGCAGATGGCGGTGTAGTTATTTCCATGTTTATACAGATAGCGGTGTAGGTATTTCCATGTTTACACAGATGGTGGTGTAGATATTTCCGTGTTTACACACATTGCGGAGTAGGTACATCCATCTTTATGGAGATGGCAGTGTAGATATTTCCATATTTATAGAGATAACGGTGTAGATATTTCCATCTTTCTACAGATGGCAGTGTAGATATTTCCATGTTTATACAGATGGCCGTGTAGATATTTCCATATTTATACAGATGTCTGTGTAGATATTTCCATGTTTATACAGATGGTATTGTAGCTATTTCCATGTTTATACAGATGGTGGTGTAGATATTTCCATGTTTATTGAGATGACTGTGTAGATATTTCCATGTTTCTACAGATGGCAGTGTAGATATTTCAATGTTTATATAGATGGCGCTGTTGATATTTCCATGTTTATACAGATAACGGTGGAGATATTTCCATGTTTATACAGAGAGCAGTGGAGATATTTCCATGTTTATACACATAGCGGTGTACATATTTCCATGTTTATAGAGACAGCGGTGTAGGTATTTCCACGTTTATACAG